>NC_138977.1:192910795-193021165 GCF_964341445.2 Mesoplodon mirus
TTCTTATATGCATTTGATCACAATCCACATTGCCTGAACCCAAATTGCAAATGCAGCACATCTTGGCAACCTTCAAACACAAACAAAAATAAGCCTAAGAACCCTTGTTTCTTAAACTTTCAAAGATTAAAGATAAATGTATAAAGTAGAACAAATTTTTTCATAATTTTCTTATCATAGGCCATGTCTTATAAAGGCCAATAAAAAAAAAAAAAGGCTGAATCTCTGTGAATACTTCAGCCAGTCCAGAAGCCATGAAGCTTCACATCCCTAAATCCAGTTTATTTTATTTTTCTGGTGATATATCTGATTACCTTATGCATTTATTCTTTTTCTTTTATTGAAGTATAGTTGATGTACAATGTTTTGTAATTACAGGTGTGCAACATAGTGATTCACAATTTTTAAAGGTTATACTCTGAACCCATTTTAATCATCACTAAATTAAAAAATAGGAAGATGGTTGACAATTTTCCCCCATCCCCTAACTTGGGACCTTACTAGAAATAAATATAAATTTGAGTTTTTTAAATGAATCTCAAGATTTTGTTGGTATTATCATCATACTGCAATCTTATATTTTATCCAGAATTCAAACTATAGTGTCCAAATAACAACTGTTTATTTTTTTTGGTGTAACATATAACAATAATTGAGATTTTTCAGTTGTGACCTGAAGGTGTGGCATGGTCCTGACAGTTCTTCAGAAATAAAGCATTCAATTCAGTAAGGGTGTATATATAATTATTTGTGGACAGCTTGCATGTTGTATAGTAAATCTATATGTAAGTCTTTGAAAACTTCTAACTCAGATATGTTAGATATGGCAACTCTCATTTATCCAGACTATCTGACTAATCACAATTTTTAATTATGTTTCCATAATGGTCACATCTATGCATTAATGAAATTCTTTATTTTGCAGTAATTTTCTTATATGTAATATAGATGATTCCTCACAGGCACAGGAACCCAGGAAGACTTCAGGCAGGGTCTTTGGTCACCTTGGGTTTAAAATTCATAATAGAGCAATAAAACATGTTTGTTTTCCTGAACCCATGACAACGAAGACTTTACCCAAAAACCAGCTGTGGATGCTGGTAACACAGGCACTCCGCTGACCTGAAAGAATGCAGGCAGGGTCTGTATCTTGCGCACATATTTGTTGATGGAGTACTTTTTTGGTAGAGAGGAACAAAAAATTCTGGCTTCTTCAGAGAACTGGATGTAGGCAACCCCTCCTCCAAAAGTAGTCAAAATACCACTTGGGAGAACCTTGACTTTATAAGGGAAGGCAGCTTCTGAGTCACAGAAAGTCTTTTCCTGCTTAATTCTCACTGGCTGGCCTGGAATGAGGCTCTGCTAAAAATGTTTCAGGCAACTGCTGATTTAGGAATTTCTGTCCTCTTTTCTAGTAACGAAATGTGTATGTGTTGTGGAAATTCTACAGATCCCTATACCTCATTCACCCCTTTTAAAGTCTTTTTCTTGGAAAGTGGATGTGGATGGAAGATTTCCCAGACATACAGAAGGAAAAGTTTCTGTCCATCAGAACTTTATATGGGTTTGGCATTTGGTAGTAAAACACTACATTATTTTATTTTTTTCCCAGACTACATACAGACGGAAAATGTGTCTGGGTAGAAGATCCTTCTGAATAAAAAGAAACATCCCAGAAAACATAAAGGTTTAGGGGGTTGGAAAATTATTATCTACGTTGCATTAGGATCTTTTCCCTCACATTGAATGGTACTCAAGACAATTTAAAAGTAGGATCTGGATGGTTGAACCAACAAGTATAATCCTAAGTGATGGGAGTGGGGGAAATGGGGACACATTATTTCCATAAAATTAAAATAGCTTTTTCCAATTCCCTGTATGCCCTGCCACTTATCTCCTGAAAAACTTTCTTAACTTTAGTGCCAATATTCCATCTTTAAAAAAAAAAAACTGCTTTGTAAGAAACAAATATTTCCACATTCTGGTATGTTTGGGGCATCAACTGTGCCTAAACACATGTTGTAACCTGAGCATCACTCTGCCTCAATATGACTTTGATGTCTCTATTTGAAGGGAAACAACCCGCCCAGAATAGCGTATTGTCTTATTGTGCAAAGGAAACTTTCAGATCTTTTGGTTTCATCTCTTATCATCCTTTTCTGGCTGGTTTACTCCCACTCAGATTTTTCAGATCTCTGAGATGATCAACTTCTTGGAAGGCTTTCCTGAGCACCACACTCCCTCTCAACTAGATCTCAGTATGTACTTTAAGAGCATTCAACCTTCCCCTCATAGTACTTTTCAGTATTTGTGATAGTGTATGATTATTTCATTATACCCACCTTTCTCACTAGGCTAGGGCAGGGACCCTGACTGTTCATCACGGTATCTCCAGTGTCTATTAAGTGCCAAGGGCACAGCAGGTGCTCAGTAAACGTCTCTCACTTGAATGTTGGTAAATGATCAACTCTGCCTGGACTTTGATAATGAACGAATGCCTCTAATCCTTCAGGAAATAGGCGCTTTTTGCAAAATATGCTGATAGCAGACCACACTAATAACTAAAGAAAGATGAATTTAAATGCATTTCTAGTGATAGAACAGTGTTTTCAATATTCAGGGAATCCATCAATTCCTTACGTTTAACGTTAAAATGCAGGATATGATGCTTAAGAAAAATTTTTACTTTTATGTAAAAAAGTAAAGCTTGCAGCTTACCAGCTCTTTCTCCACTCACAGGCAAAGTCACCAGTCCATTCAAGTAGATCTATTTCTCCAAGAAGCATCACTCCAATCTCCATATCCTATTCCACTCTTCAGAAACACTCTGAAATCCCAGCAAAGTCTTTTTGACCTGACTGTCCTCTCCTCTGAGTTCCCTTTTGAATACAGCAAATTGCTGAGTGTTCTCTGACTTCCATCCCCACGTTTATCCCAAGGTTTCCTTGGAGCTCAGGCCCCTGCTCCTAAGAGAGGGCATTCAGTTAGGAATGTGGGGACCATCTGAATAGAGCTAGTTCTAGCTAAAAACAACTCAGCCCTAGCAGTGAGTACTAGGGGGTGGGAAGAAGGACATCATACCAGAATATTAATATTGCATTTGGATAGTCCTGAAACTAGACACTTTGTGCAGCTTTAGAATTTTCCACTTGTATTTATGAATCCAAAAATCTGACAAAGAGATATGTCTGAATTTGTGTCTGACACTGGGATTTTACCACCAAAACACAACAAAATGTAATGACAAACTTTGTCTTCGCTTACTCTTATCCATAAAAGGGACAAATAGTAGACATATTCCTGAGTGATGGAGTCTGATTTTTAAGCTCTTCTCAGACAACTGTGGATTGGGGCAGGAAAAGGTTTTCCAGAACACCTAAGCTGGAGAAGGCAGGCTCCAACCAAAAGACATAGACTTGCTGAATGGATACAGAAACAAGACCCATATATATGCTGTCTACAAGACTCCCACTTCAGACCTAGGGACACATACAGACTGAAAGTGAGGGGATGGAAAAAGATATTCCATGCAAATGGAAATCAAAAGAAAGCTGGAGTAGCAATTCTCATATCAGACAAAATAGACTTTAACATAAAGACTATTACAAGAGACAAAGAGGGCACTACATAATGATCAAGGGATCAATCCACGAAGATATAACAATTGTAAATATTTATGCACCCAACATAGGAGCACCTCAATACATAAGGCAAATGCTAACAGCCATAAAAGGGGAAATCGACACTAACACAATAATAGTAGGGGACTTTAATGCCCCACTTTCACGAATGGACAGATCACCCAAAATGAAAATAAATAAAGAAACACAAGATTTAGGTGACACATTAGAAAAGATAGACTTAATTAATATTTATAGGACATTCCATCCAAAAACAACAGAATACACTTTCTTCTCAAGTGCTCATGGAACATTCTCCAGGATAGATCATATCTTGGGTCACAAATCAAGCCTTGGTAAATTTAAGAAAATTGAAATTGTATCAAGTATCTTTTCCAACCACAATGCTATGAGACTACATATCAGTTACAGGAAAAAATCTGTAAAAAATTCAAACACATGGAGGCTAAACAATACGCTACTAAATAACCAATAGATCACTGAAGAAATCAAAGAGGAAATAAAAAAATACCTAGAAACAGATGACAATGAAAACACGATGACCCAAAACCTATGGGATGCAGCAAAAGCAGTTCTAAGAAGGAAGTTTATAGCAATACAATCCTACCTCAAGAAACAAGAAAAATCTCAAAAAAACAAACTAACCTTACACCTAAAGCAAATAGAGAAAGAAGAAGAACAACAACAAAAAAAAAAACCCCAAAGTTAGCAGAAGGAAAGAAATCATAAAGATCAGATCAGAAATAAGTGAAAAAGGAATGAAGGAAACAATAGCAAAGATCAAAAAAACTAAAAGCTGGTTCTTTGAGAAGATAAACAAAATTGATAAACCATTAGCCAGACTCATCAAGAAAAAAAGAAAGAAGACTCAAATCAACAGAATTAGAAATGAAAAAGGAGAAGTAACAACTGATGTTGCAGAAATACAAAGGATCATGAGAGATGTCTACAAACAACTATATGCCAATAAAATGGACAACCTGGAAGAAATGGACAAATTCTTAGAAAAGCACAACCTTCCGAGACTGAACCAGGAAGAAATAGAAAATATAAACAGACCAATCAGAAGCACTGAAATTGAAACTGTGACTAAAAATCTTCCAACAAACAAAAGCCCAGGACCAGATGGCTTCATAGGCGAATTCTATCAAACATTTAGAGAAGAGCTAACATCCATCCTTCTCAAACTCTTCCAAAATGTAGCAGAGGGAGGAACACTCCCAAACTCATTCTACGAGGCCACCATCACTCTGAGACCAAAATGAGACAAAGATGTCACAAAGAAAGAAAACTGCAGGCCAATATCACTGATGAATATAGATGCAAAAATCCTCAACAAAATACTAGCAAACAGAATCCAACAGAACATTAAAAGGATCATACACCATGATCAAGTGGAGTTTATCCCAGGAATGCAAGGATTCTTCAATATATGCAAATCAAACAATGTGATACACCATATTAACAAACTGAAGGATAAAAACCATATGATCATCTCAATAGATGCAGAAAAACTTTTGACAAAATTCAACACCCATTTATGATAAAAACTCTCCAGAAGGTGGGCATAGAGGGAACCTACCTCAACATACTAAAGGCCATATATGACAAACCCATAGCCAACATCATTCTCAATGGTGAAAAGCTGAAACCATTTCCACTAAGATCAGGAAGAAGACAAGGTTGCCCACTCTCACCACTATTATTCAACATGGTTTTGGAAGTTTTAGCCACAGCAATCAGAGAAGAAAAAGAAATAGGAGGAATTGAAATTGGAAAAGAAGACAGTAAGGCCGTCACTGTTTGCAGATGACATGATACTATACACAGAGAATCCTAAAGACACTACCAGAAAACTACAATAGCTAGTCAATGAATTTGGTAAAGTAGCAGGATACATAATTAATGCACAGGAAACTCTTGCATTCCTTTACACTAATGATGAAAAATCTGACAGAGAAATTAAAGAAACACTCCCCCTTACCATGGCAACAAAAAGAATAAAATACATAGGAATAAACCTACCTAAGGAGACAAAAGACCTGTATGCAGAAAACTATGACACTGATGAAGTAAATTAAAGAAGATATAAACAGATGGAGTGATATACCATGTTCTTGGATTGGAAGAATCAACATTGTGAAAATGACTATACTACCCAAAGCTATCTACAGATTCAATGCAATCCCTATCAAACTACCAATGGCATTTTTCACAGAACTAGAACAAAAAATTTCACAATTTCTATGGAAACCCAAAAGACCCCGAATAGCCAAAGCAATCTTGAGAAAGAAAAACGGAGCTAGAGGAATCAGGCTCCCTGACTTCAGACTATACTACAGAGCTACAGTAATCAAGACAGTATGGTACTAGCACAAAAACAGAAATATAGATCAATGGAACAGGATAGAAAGCCCAGAGGTAAACCCATGCACATATGGTCACTTTATCTTTGATAAAGGAGGCAAGAATATACCATGGAGAAAAAAAAGCCTCTTCGATAATTAGTGCTGGGAAAACTGGACAGCTACATGTAAAAGAATGAAATTAGAACACTCCATAACACCGTATACAAAAATAAACTCAAAATGGACTAAAGACCTAAATGTAAGGCCAGACACTATAAAACTCTTAGAAGAAAACATAGGCAGAACACTCTTTGACATAAATCACAGCATGATCCTTTTGACCCACCTCCTTGAAAAATGGAAATAAAAACAAAAATAAACAAATGGGACCTAATGAATCTTAAAAACTTTTGCACAGCAAAAGAAACCATAAAGAAGACGAAAAGACAAGCCTCAGAATGGGAGAAAACATTTGCAAATGAAGCAACTGATAAAGGATTAATCTCCAAAATATACAAACAGCTCATGCAGCTCAATGTCAAAAAAACAACCCAATCCAAAAATGGGCAGAAGACCTAAGTAGACATTTCTCCAAAGAAGATACACAAACTGCCAACAAACACATGAACGGATGCTCAACATCACTAATCATTAGAGAAATGCAAATCAAAACTACAATGAGATATCACCTCACACCAGTCAGAATGACCATCATCAAAAATCTACAAACGATAACTGCAGGAGAGGGTGTGGAGAAAAGGGAACCCTCCTGCACTGTTGGTGGGAATGTAAATTGGTAGAGCCACTATGGAGAACAGTATGGAGGTTCCTTAAAAAACTAAAAATAGAACTACCATATGACCCAGCAATCCCACTACTGGGCATATACCCTGAGAAAACCATAATTCAAAAAGAGTCATGTACCACAATGTGCATTGCAGCTCTATTTACAATAGCCAGGAAATGGAAGCAACCTAAGTGTCCATAGGCAGATGAACGGATAAAGATGTGGCACATATATACAATGGAATATTACTCAGCCATAAAAATAAACGAAACTGAGTTATTTGTGGTGAAGTGGGTGGACCTAGAGTCTGTCGTACAGAGTGAAGTAAGTCAGAAAGAGAAAAACAAACACCGTATGCTAACACTTAAATATGGAATCTAAATAAAACTACCTAGGGGCAGGACAGGAATATAGACACAGATGTAGAGAATGGGCTTGAGGACACAGGGAGGGGGAAGGGTAAGCTGGGATGAAGTGAGAGAGTAGCATTGACATACATACACTACCAAATGTAAAATAGATAGCTAGTGGGAAGCAGCCACTTCACACAGGGAGATCAGCTGGGTGCTTTGTGACCACCTAAAGGGGTGGGATAGGGAGGGTGTGAGGGAGATGCCAGAGGGAGGGGATATGGGGATATATGTATACATACAGCTGATTGTTATACAGCAGAAACTAACACACCATTGTAAAGCAATTATACTCCAATAAAGATGTTAAGAAAAAAACAATAATAACCCTTCCATTGTACTGATCTAATTCAAGATTTTGGTTCTCAAATTCTGTAATTCTATAGTTAAAATACACTTCCTCTTCAGTGATTTGAAAATGACTAACATTAACTGTAATGAATGCTGAAGTCATTACGATTCAGCGACATTATGTTAAAATGTATTATTTTTAAATGTATGCTAAGTATTGAGACTCTAATTTTAAATGAATACAATTGTGTTCTCTTGGCATTTTAAAATGTATATCCATAATTAAGAAATTATGATAGAAAGAAAATGTTGAACAGAATTCCTTGAAAATGTTTCATTAAATAAAGCAAAATGTAAATGTCCAGGCACTTGGGTAGAATTGAGGTTTGAAAATTAAATAATTATTTCTTTTGTCCAACATTATTAGACCCTCTTAGAGGCTTAAATCAATACTATGTTTGTAGAAGAGGTTTACATTGAGATGCTCGACTCTGGTTCAGGGAGTTTTGCCTATGCCCCATAGATTCCTTTGAATAAGCAGCAAAATGTTCTCCTCCAGATCCCAAAGGAAAAACTTATTTCAGACATCTTTGGCATTGAATGAATTAACACTTTTGTGGACTGAATTATTAAAAAGCTAAAAGGAGTCTTGACTCACACTTTCATATAAATAGGTGAAGTTGAGAAAACATAACTGTCAATACACTTGTTGGAACTCTACACATCTGCACAAGCCTGTTTTCTGTGGACACTGGGAGAACTTGTGCACACCTCATGCGACCTGTCAGCTAGTGGAAGGAGAGAGAAAAGACTCTGTACTATTGGTAGCAACCACAAAGGAAGGAAAAATTAAAGCTGTCAGGCTTGTGCTGAGAGCTAGTCATCAGTCAGGCCCGGTCCATTTGCACTAAAGCTCCAGCTTACCCTACTGCCAGGGAACCTAGAAGTTCCAAGGTATCTGGGGACCAACCTGGGAAGGGGATTTTATTAAAGTAGGTCTTCTCTCCCATGAACACACAGTAAATTGTGCCACTCCTGGCAGCAGCTTCTCCATAAATCCTTCTGTGGTACCTGAAGCTATTATAGAAGCAACCCTTTGTCCTCTTGAATCTCTTAGCAATTTTGCCCTTCTTATACTAATAATAACACGAATAGGAACTAATATTCATCAAGAAATGACTATGTGTCAGATTCTGTGCAACATCCTTTCCATGAATTACCTCTACCTTCATAACAAGCATATAAAGTACTTTCTGTTGTTAACATCTTCTTTTCACAGACCAAACTAAAAGCTCAGAAAAACTAAGTAACTGTTCCATGACCACCTACTTGATGTTTATGGAGTCAGAATTTGACTTCCAGAATCCATGTTATGAGCCCATCGATTATACTGGCTGCCTCTGTTCTTCTAGGAGACAGGACCCATGTCCTGTCCATCTCTACATCCTAAGTCTTCCCTTTCTCCTGCCGCTGCAAAGGTAGAAACTTGCCCAAAATGCAATACATAGTTTTAGAATTAAAGCCCAGAAGTGAATTGGTCTTCAGTTTCACTTCTGGGTGGGGACAGCCTGGCTTGTTATTACTTCCTCATTGAGGGACATGAAAGGGTCATGTAGCAATGTGAACTATTTGGGTACAGAATTGAAAGAAAATAAATTTTCTCCATATACCTTCAGAATTATAAACCAAGTGAAAACCAAACCGTGGTTGATAGTCAGGGTAACCTAGAAAGGACCCCTTCTCCCTCACCCTGTTTAATAAAGCAAATCTGTTTTCACTTGGCCACCCCACTGTATACACCCAGAATTCTACCATCTTCCATAAGACAACAGTAGAGAAAGGCCCTTTGATACAAGTGAGCCTTTGAAAGCAGTCGGTATGGGAAAATGTGGTTTGTACAGACAAAAGTTTCAGTCCTAAGAGGATGCCGGCAGCCGACACTCTCCCAGAGCAGACCTGAGGACACAGCCTTTTCCTTGTCCTGAAGTTCATCCACACTAAGCCAGTTGTCCTTCTGTCTCTTCTGTGTATTGCAGGAAAAAGTAGGATGACCAGAAGCAGAGAAAGGAGAAGAATAAAATGTGCGTCAAAAAAATGCGCATTGGGCTTCCCTGGTGGTGCAGTGGTTGGGAGTCCGCCTGCCGATGCAGGGGACGCGGGTTCGTGCCCCGGTCCGGGAAGATCCCACATGCCACGGAGCGGCTGGGCCTGTGAGCCATGGCCGCTGAGCCTACGCATCCGGAGCCTGTGCTCCACAACGGGAGAGGCCACAACAGTGAGAGGCCCGCATACCGCAAAAAAAAAAAGGGCACTGGTGAGAAAAAAAACATGCTATTTTATGTTTAGGAACACGGTCCAATGTCTGAAACACTGGAAAACAGAGAAAAATGAGCACAATTCAAATTATAGATTCTTTAGCTGCTATTAAGCCAGTTCTAATGGGCTGCACGGGTGTGTGTGTGTTGGGGTGGGCGACACAGACGGGGGAGGTGAAAGCTGAGATAAAGGGAAGAAAAAAATGGGGTCAGTGAGTTTCCAGGCTCTGCAGCAGAGAGGTTTGGCAGCCTTGGCTCCTAAGGAAGCCAGGCCTTGTGATTCATCACAGACCAGATTCCTGCTGACTTCAAAGAGAGATGTTCACGAGAAGATGCCAGCTTTCAGGAGGGAGGAAAGTCTGGCCAAGTAATTGTCATGAACCCTTAAAATGTAGGCTCCTCATCTTGAGATGATATTAAACTCTGGTTAGTGTAGTAGTTATAAGCCTAGCAAAGAATGGGAAAGAGAACATAATGGTCTCAAGCTGAGACATCTCTCTCTTTCCCTCTCTGTCTCCCTGCTTTTCTATTGTTGATGATGACATTGTTGTTTATCTTAACATGTCTGCAAACCCTGAGTTTTGGGAAAAGACAGCATGGATGTAATTATTTTGATCTTTCTGTCAAAAATCAGGACAAAATGAAAACCTCATTCAATCAGAAAACGATAAAGGGGCTTGACCTTATGATTTGCTAGCCATCTGGTAGTGCGTCTACAATCAAATGCCAGGTGAGGCCATGCAGAAAGAGCAAAAGCCATTTCCAGTGTCTGTGTACTTATCACACACCTCCTCATACAGTAGAAAGTGCTTGGGAGACTTTGGGGGGAGACCCTGACAATACAGAATAGTAAAAGTTACACTTCCTACTTTTAAGGAGCTTCGAATCTAATTATGGAGATTGACAGACAGAAGCAGCAAAACAGAGTTGCAAAGTCTGTGGGTTCTGAAGACATCCAGATGGGCCCACAGACTAAAGAGGGCTTATTTCCACTTGAAATTTTATTTTATGTTTCATTTTGTTCACTGCCTCCAATTTCCTTACCTTTATGGTTTAGATGAAAATCGAAGAGCTCAGTTTTAGGCACATGAAGAGTTTGAGGTGACGACTGGAAAATGAGAAGGAACGTAACCTAAGTCAGAGCATGAGGTAGAGATTTTTTTTTTTTTTTAGAAGATGTTGGGGGTAGGAGTTTATTAATTAATTTATTTTTATTTATTTTTGCTGTGTTGGGTCTTCGTTTCCGTGCGAGGGTTTTCTCTAGTTGTGGCAAGTGGGGGCCACTCTTCATCGCAGTGCGCGGGCCTCTCACCATCGCGGCCTCTCCCGTTGCGGAGCACAGGCTCCAGACGCGCAGGCTCAGCAGTTGTGGCTCACGGGCCCAGCCGCTCCGCGACATGCGGGATCCTCCCAGCCCAGGGCTCGAACCCGTGTCCCCTGCATTAGCAGGCAGACTCTCAACCACTGCGCCACCAGGGAAGCCCTGAGGTAGAGATTTGAAAGTCGTCTGGAAAGAGGTGATGGTCAAAGCTTTAGGGCATCTTTGAGAAAGTGAGGGGAAGAGAGGGCTGAGGAGAGCTTTCATATAAGTAACAGGAGGCCAAGCATAACCAGTGTGAAGACGGCAGGGTAGGAGGAGGACCAGAACAGTGGTGTCTGGTGAACCAAAGGAGATAAGTATTTCTCAGGCCAGAGGAGGCCAGGGCTGACTATTATAATCACTCTGTAAAATCCATGAAGGCAGGGACCACACTTGTCTGGCTCATTGCTATTCCCAGGGCCTAGTACAGTCCATGCCACAAACTAGATACTCACTGATATTCACTTAATTAAGAAGATTATTGGGATCCAGACTTCAGCTCAAAGCCTCTGTTCAAAGACAGTAGAAAAGGATGCCCTTCTCTCAAGCAACTTGTTTTGTGATTAGCAACGTGTCTGGTGCCAAGTAAAGTCAACTCCATTTATAAGGCAAAGATAAGTAAGAGCGGGGTAGTTCAGTTTCAAGTTGATATGGATTTGTCTGAAGTGTAAAGTTTTAAAAAGCGATAATTTTCACAGACTCCAGATATGAAACTCAGTCTCACTCAGTCTTCGAAAGTGCTGAGAGGAACGCTCTTGCACTGTTGGTGGGGATGTAAATTGGTAGAGCCACTATGGAGAACAGTATGGAGGTTCCTTAAAAAATTAAAAATAGAACTACCATATGACCCAGCAATCCCACTACTGGGCATATACCCTGAGAAAACCATAATTCAAAAAGAGTCATGTACCACAATGTTCATTGCAGCTCTATTTACAATAGCCAGGACATGGAAGCAACCTAAGTGTCCATCAGCAGATGAATGGATAAAGATGTGGCACATATACACAATGGAATATTACTCAGCCATAAAAAGAAACGAAATTGAATTATTTGTAGTGAGGTGGATGGACCTAGAGTCTGTCGTACAGAGTGAAGTAAGTCAGAAAGAGAAAAACAAATATTGTATGCTAACACATAAATATGGCATCTAAAAAAAATGGTTCTGATGAACCTAGGGGCAGGACAGGAATAAAGGTGCAGACGTAGAGAATGGACTTGAGGACACAGGGAGGAGGAAGGGTAAGCTGGGACGAAGTGAGAGAGTAGCATTGACATATGTACATTACCAAATGTAAAACAGATAGCTAGTGGGAAGCAGCTGCATGGCACAGGGAGATCAGCTCGGTGCTTTGCGACCACCTGGAGGGGTGGGATAAGGAGGGTGGGAGGGAGATGCAAGAGGGAGGGGATATGGGGCTATACATGTGCATATAGCTGATTTATTTTGTTATACAGCAGAAACTAACACAACACTGTAAAGCAATTATACTCCAATAAAGATGTTAAAAATAAATAAATAAATAAAACGATGAAAAAGAAAAGAAAGTGCTGAGAAAGTTCTACATTTGGAAAGGTCGCAATGGGGTGAAGCAAGTCAGGGAAGGCTACGAGTTTTCAATTTTGCCTTATGTGAGAAGTGGGATTTGGATTGTCAAAGTGGAGCAAGAGGGTCCTTCCAGAGGGGCAGTTTGATGACAGGGTGGGGAGAGGGTGTGGGGAGGCCAACTGCCAGGAAGTCAGCAAAAGCAAAGGGCAAAGACAATACACCATCAAAGAGGGAGTGGGGTCAGTTGACAGAGGGGTAAGACTGGTGGTCCAACCCAGCTCTAACATATACTGGCATGCGATACTCAGGCAAGTTACTTAAATTCACCACATCTAAAGTTCTCAACCTGTAAAATGAGGATAATCTTAAATAGTAAGATATTAGGATCAAATGAGATTGTGCATAAAGCACTTTCTAGTGCAGTTAAACTCTTGATAAATGTTAGTAATGTGTCAATCATTGGGCTGAGAGAGGAAATGCTTTTTTTGAAGAAATTGTCCAATGCTTTATCCTTTATCATTGTGGTTTATGAACTTTCGCTATACTGACAAACATGAAAAGATAGGAAATTCTATTTTGCATGAGGGCTAGACTAGTATCTAAGGAAAAGAAAGCAAAATGAAGAGATGCAATCCCACAGTGTAGGGAAGCCCCAAGGGAAAGCAAGGGAGGGATATTTTCCAATTCCATCTAATGTCTACTTTGTTAATAAGGCCACAAAGAGGTAGATGGGCAGAGATGGGAGACATGAGGTCATAATAACAGGGAACTGTGAGAGAGGTAGGAAAGATGAGGTGGGGAAAAGGGTAGGAAAAACTTAGGCAAGGTATTTTAGACCCTTTCAGAAAGAGTCCCAGAACCAGATAATATATGTTCTAGTCTGTGCTCTAGTGTATGCAAAGGTTTCCAATTGGTCCTATACTAAAAAAAAAAAAAAAGCAAGAGGCAAACTCTCATTCACTAAAAAGGATGTAGATATCAAGATATTGTGCAAAGAGCATAGGCTTTAGAGTCAGACAGACCTGGGTCCCTTACTTGCTTTGAGAATTTGATCAAGGTACCTGCTTACGTGAATAAGAAAAGAATGAATATATGTATATGTATAACTGAATCACTTTGCTGTATACCTGAAACTAACACAACATTGTAAATCAACTATACTGCAATACAATAAAAGTAAATAAATCAAAATTTTAAAAAAGTTAGTCTTTCCTCGTAGATGTGGGTAGAATTAAATGAGATAATATATGGAAAAGGGTCTGATGCATAGCGAGTGCTCAGTTAGCTAGTATGTGCTGGCTCAGGAAGAGGGCAGCACACTGTTAAATGTAAGAAGCAATTGTTTGGTTCATATCCCAGCTCTACAATTTACTCACTATGTGACAAGTGCAAGATCCTTAACCACTTGGGGCCTCACTTTATTGCACCTATATGATGGGTATTAGAAAGACCTACCTCTCGGGATTTTTATTAGCATTAAATGACATGATATTTATAAAACCCTTAGAATAGTACCTGGCTCATATTAAATGCTCTAAATGTGTTAGATATTATCATTAAAAGGTAATCAAAAGCTGCACGTGTACTAAGTTTAACATAAAAAAATTTTTACATGGGAGATCCAATGTGGGTTTTTTGGGTTCTTTTTTCTTTTGAGAAGGGGAAAGTAAGACATAAAAGGCAGAGTATGTGGCACCGAACTGTAAGATACATGTCCCCATGACAGAAATAAAGACGGCAGAGATTCACTGAGGGGGGAATTTATGGACATTTATGGTCATATTATTCTGATTGGCTGAGAGGATCAGCAGGCTTCTTGCCAGTTTTCTTTCTGTTCACGGAAATAAAAGCTCAGTCTGTTTGAAAATGAACTAAGTTTTTTTTTTTTTTTCCCTTCTTTCTCTTGATAGGAAGGATTTATTTATGTAGTCAGGGCAGACTTGTTTCTGCTAAGTGAAAATTTGGCCTAGGGAGTATAAGAATAAGCTAAATGGAAACCGGATAAAAATATGTTTATTATGACATTATTTGGTTTGTTGACTTCCCTACATTCCCTACCTAATACCATAAAAGAAATCCTCAAATAATAATACAGCTGGTCAAAATGTTAAAAGTGAAGTCAGCTTGTTTGTATCTGTATGAGATCAGACAACTGGACTGATGGCTGGTTTTCCTGAGCTGATTACCTTGCCAACCCAAGGGTCCTCTCCAGCTGTGCCATCTACATCTTGTGGGAGCTTGTGAGAAATGCAGAATCTCATGCTTCTCTTCAGACCTACTGCATCAGAATCTGCACTTTAATAAAATCACCAGGAGATTTATCTCCATATGAAGGTTTGGAAAGCATTGAGTTAGAGTGTGGAGTTATGGCCACACAACCTTAATCATTACAGTCTTCATTTCAATCCAATTGACATGGACAAGAGCTAAGATTCTTAGAAGGGGTGAATGGATATAAAGACAGCAAAATTTCTTACTTGATAGAATTGCTCAGTGCAATAAAGAGTACCCTTAGCTCATGAAGTCTTAGGAAATAAAGCCTGAAATTGAAGAAAATAAAATGATAAAAGTATGACATTAATCAACAGGAAACCATGCGTTCAACAGAACCACAAAACAATCAGGTTCTGTACTTGCTTAGAGAGTTTATGTCTTGATCATAAGGCCATTGATGTAACTTGTTTGAAGAGGAAGTAGATTCAGCATGGACTTCAGAACTTCACCTCGGCTACCACATAACCGTGTGACTTTGGGTAAGTTGTTATAACAAGTTTCTTATCTATGAAATGGGATGGTAACAGGACCTACTTCATGGGGTAGTTGTGAGGCTTACATGAGTTAATAGGAAGGCAAAGAACACACAAATGTCTCTGTGAAGATTAGTTATTATTAAGCGTTAGACATTACTATTAACATCTGTTTATGTATAGCTGATTCACTTTGTTATACAGCAGAAACTAACACACCATTGTAAAGCAATTATACTCCAATAAAGATGTTTAAAAAATCTAATTAATATTATTGGGTATTATTATGAATAATACCTTAGTTTTGTTGGATTTCACATTCCTTTCTCCTTAAACAATTCTCCCCAACATATTTTCATGGTTTAAATAAAAATAAGTTTGAAGAAAAATTTTAAAGCCCCTTGGATGACTTGGAAATGCCAAGATTTCAAAGCCAGGTGAGTGGGCGATGCCTGCTTTGTATCTTTGCTCAGTCTCAGCCTCTCCAAACCCAGCAGACTCATACCCACTACAACACTTGGGAGAGTCTTCTAGAGAACCATCTTTCCTAGAAGGTGGTGTGTATATGGGAGGAGAGGATGCTTAGAAATTTAAAACAATTTTAAATCATATATCAATGACACCCTCCCTTTTTGGGCATTTCTCCTTATGGGTTTGAACAACTTTGTAATAATCACTGAGGCACATCACAAAGCAAGTTATTAAGATCTTTGTTCTTTGTCAATACCCATTTGGTGGACTTGAACCAACAAATGAACCACAGACATAGCACAAACTGGGCAAGCAATTTGCATTTAGTTCTTCATGAAACCTTTGGGCCTGTCTAAATGGTCAAGTCACATATGAAGAGAGAGACCTGATCAGAGCCAACAATAGATGATCATGAAAACGAGGAGCCTGAACCAATGATTTCTTTTCCAAAAAGTTTAAAATATACTGTTTCCTTTGTGGAGAAGCCAAGATGAGGGGCTGCAGGCAATGTTTATGCTCTCTGACCTGGTGAAGAAGGAAAAGCAGTACAGATAAATAAAAGGGCACCAATGTTGGTAACTTTGGGCCAAGGCCACATAGGTTGTTACCTACGAAAGGTGTCGGTGATCCACGTAGTCTTGAGAGGACATTTGCACACTGCAAAAAATTAAAATAATATTGCAAAATACAAGACCAACTCCCAGACAAATCATTATCACTGCAAGCGCTTAGGTTCGCCAGGTGAGAAAACTGAGGCTGAACGAGGTTAAATATTATGCAAAGCTTCTCACAGCTAGTGAAGTAACTGAACTAGGATTTAAATCCACAGGTCTATCCTCCTGACTCTTCTGTATTAGTTGACTAAGGCCATCTTCTGCAGAAAAACATCTACTTCTTCCTTCTCTCCAGGTGCTCTGTGCTCTAAATTAGACTCCTGTTCCCCTAACATCTCTCCTCTAATACCTCACTCTGCATTTTCTCCCTAGCTTTACAGGACTTGCTGTAAAGCTCCCCTCTTCTGCATCCATCATCTCCCTTGACCTGTCACTCAGCCTGTTCTAATAGGGAAAGGTTTGTGCCCTGGTGGAGGGTTGCCCCCAATCACACTCCTCCAGCACTAGATGGGGCTTAACAGGCAATGACTGTCCCTAACCCCATGCTGCTCTGACATCTCTTGCTGTTGACAGTACCTAGAGATGGGCCTGAGGTCCAGGTTTGCTGGTCTTTTCTCTGGCTGTCATTTTGGAGGCAGAGAGGAAGGCTAAAGCAGAGACTTTCATGTCTTAGGTCAACCTTTCCAGAAGTGTAGTGGTACCCTTACCACAGGTGGTTTCGGAAACATTTTTAGTGGTATGCAGGCAAATATTTTGTTTCAATGGTTGTGTATTTATTTTTATGGATACCTTCTATCTTTGGTAAGGAATGCTGATTTTCCATTTATAGTTACAAAGTAATGCTTTGCTTTTAAAAATAAATGACTTAAGAAGCAAAGCAAGTTGACTTAAAATATATATATTAGTTAAATGAAAGTACAAGTGGACCAGAGATATGGCAAAATGTAGACTGAGGCTTAAGAAATATAGCCTTAAAATAAGCCTTAAATCTCATCTGCCCCAGATTAGCACTTCTTGAAAAGTGGTCCCTACCTTTTCGTGTGTCGGTTCTGAACACCTTGGGTGGGCCCACTTTTCGTGTGTGGATTCATAGAAAATCTGTGCTTTCAGGGCACTGAGGGGAGGAATGCCCAACTGGATTACAAAATCAGGCCCTACAGAAGAGCTGTTTTCTCCAACTACTTGCTGCTCAGGGTGCTCTCTTGGTCCTAGCCACTACAGTCTAAATGCTTTCTAATCCATTGTCTTTTTCAAGTTCTTGCTCAAGAGGTAGGTTAATATACCAGTTTTCACAGTGGAAGACATTGGGAGATTGAGTAACTTGCTCCACATCCCAGGGCCAAGCTTTCCAGCCTCTGTCAAGCACTTTTCCTTGGAGAAAAAGGAAAAGTACCTTTCTGTACCTTCAGGCCCATGAACACACTCATATAGGAAAGTGGAAAGTGGTTGTAAGCTACTAAACTTGTCTTTCTTTCTACCTGAACTGTGACCCCAATTAGCAACCTGTCCTGTGACGGCACCTCATTTAGGAAGAGCAGTGCCAAAGTAGTAAGTAGTATTTATTGAGTGTGCTAGGTGCTTTGTAAATATCATTTCTTTAACCCTGAGAGAAATCAGATGTTCTTTGGGAGATGAAAATGTCTCAATGATCAGGTTCACAGATTACATATCCAAATCAAAACATTCCCTCTGCTTTCTTCCATCTCCCAAGAACTCAAATATATTTCTATTCATGGATGGAAACAGTATTCAACTTTCTTCATCACTTGGCTGACGTGGTATCTGGTGCCCTCTAGCTATAGAAAAATTCTTTGGTAGTAGTGATGTCCCTAGATCTTCGGCCATCTCTCCAGGCTTGTTTAGGCCTTTATCCTTACTTGAGCCTGAAACTGCAACAGTCCATTTGTAACAACTAATTTTGATAACAGAGAATTTCTTACACTGATTATAAGCTCTGATGACATAGTAGTTAAGATTCTTTTAGCTGTAAGAATCTGGTGTAAGCAAACACTGAGAATGTACTGAGCCAGGTAACTGTGGGTAGCCTAGGTTTCGATTTCAGGACTAAATCAATCCAGGACTCAGGCGACACCACTAGGCTCAGCCTCTCAGTGTGGTTTTCTCTCAGCGTGGGTTGACTCTGTCTCCAGCCCTGGCAGGAACGACCTCACCAGTTCCACACTTCAAATATTCCCACTTCAAATGCAGTGGAGAAAAAAAAAAAGAGTTTGTGTCCCACTGTTTCCAGGAAAGCTCACAACAGAATGTGATATGCTGGTTGCCTTAACCAAGTGGGATTCCCTGTCCTCCTCTCCCCTCACTACATACACACACAGGCCCTGGGATTGGTGTCAATGCCACTGTGATGGTTAATCCTGTGTTGACACATAGGATTATGTGTCACTTTGACTAGGCCACAGTACCCAAACATTTGGTACTATCTGAGGTGTTTCTAGGTGTATTTCTTGAATGGGATTAATATTTAAATCAATAGACTTTGAGTAAAGCAGTTGCCCTCCATAGTGTGGGTAGGCCTCATCTAGTCAATTGAAGGCCTTAAGAAAAGGACTGACCTCTCTTGAGAGAAAGGGAATTCTGCCAACAGATGGTCTTTGGATGAGAACTGTAATTCTTCCCTGGGTTTCCAGCCTGCTTAGCCTTCCCTGAACATTTTGGATTTGCCAGCCTACATAATCAAATAAAACAATGCCTTACATCTTTCTCTCTCTCTATATATATACATAGGTCTATCTATCTATCTATAGGTAGATAGATAAATACATAGATCTAGCTATATAGATCTTGATATCTGTCTGTATATATCCTATTGGGTTTGTTTTTCTAGAGAATCCTAATACAACCACCCACATCAAATAGCTAAGAAGAGGGAAGAGGAACAAAGGCAACTTAGAGATGCTATTACCAGGAAGAAGGGGAAAAGATGTAGGATGAACAATCATGAATGTGCACTTGGGGATTATTAAAATCAATTTGTTGCTATTTAGTAAGAGCAATTTTTTGATAACAATTTTTAAAACATTCGTGGAGAAGAAATAAAAGTAGTCTTGATGGTAAAAAAGGTATTGGGGGTTTTCTTCCTCCCAGCTTTTTAAAATAGGCAGATGTGTGTTTAAATGTTATTCAGAATGAAATGTTCAATGGCAAGGATATCTTTAGAGTAGAAGAACAGGCTTTAGCTCATATGGTGTGGTTTCAGTAAAATCAGGACGGTTGTCCAAAGCATCTCCCACATCTGGTAGAATGCCGGAAATTCTGTTATTAAAACTGTATTTCTTTGCCCTTGAAGGCTTGGAGGCCCGTAGGAATGCTTTGTTAAATAAAAATAACCATTAGAGATGTCTGAACTGTTTCTCCCAGAACACCAGCGTTCCTAAGGTGGTCATTCAGAAGGTGTTCTTCAAAGGACTCCATAAAGAAGACAAAGAAGGCTGGGGAACAGTATATATCATAGCCCCGTCTTAGACAGTCACAGTGCATATTAGCATATTGAAGGCTCTGAGAAGTCTTGGATTAAGAGACCTGTTTAAATGAACCCAGAATTTTCTAAAATCATTTGATCATGAAACACATTTCTCCCCACAAAGCATCTATAACTATTTCATTGAACTTGAGGGTAATTGAGTGGAGGGGGGCGGAGCGGGTTAGAAAGAGCAGGGCCTCAGGAACAAGAATATCTAAGTTTAATTCCTGGATCTGCTATTTATTAACTAACCAAATTGCCAATGTTGCTTAAACTTTTTTGGCTACAATTCTTTATTTATAAAGTAAGTTTAATAATCACCTACCTCACTGGGTTAAAATGGTAAATATTAAGTAAGGAAGACCCATTTGTAAAAGTTGCTGGCTCATGATTCACTCTCATGAGATGCTGATTTTGTCAACTGTTCTCTGTCTCTCTCTTTCTCACTATCCTCCCTCCCTTCCTCCCTCCTTTCTTCCCTTCCTTCCTTTTATGATTCTTTTTTAATTTCAATAAACTTTTAAATTTCAGAACAGTGTTAGGTTTACAGAAAAGTTGCAAAGATAATACACAGTCTCTCCACATCCCCCCCCCAACTTCCTGGCTTCAGCCCCCCACCATTCACTTCTTTTTCTGTCTGTTTTGGGCTGGGAACTGTAGGAACTGGACCGGCCAGCCAGGGTCTTCTTCACAGCACTATCAATCTGCAGGGAGATGAAGCAGAGACAGGTAAATCCATACCTACAAGACTGGGCCATGAGGGCAGTGCAAAACCCCAGGTGAGTGAAAGCATTTAGGAGGGTGACCTCACCCAGACTTGGGAGCCTGGAAAGGCTACCAGAAGAAAATGTCCACAGAGAGGGAGCCTGATGGATGAGGAATGAGCCAGGCAAAGGGAGGGAAAGGAGAGTGTTCCTAATGGGATACAGCCAACTGGGAAGGAAGAAGAGTACCAGAGTGAGGGTGTAAAGCTTAGTGAAGGACGCTGAGGAAATACCGCTTCACCGGTGCCCAGCCTAGGAACTACTTTCAGAGTCATGCTCGTTGATGATGTCATTATACAAACTTTCTTCTGTAAAATTCTTGCAGAACTGGCTAAACAGACAGATCAATTTTTCCAAAACAATAGTGACTTCGAGCTGTTAACCAAAGCACTAAAGTACTACTTTTTTTTTGTTTTTAAGAAAATTGGCCAGGAAATAATGAGTAACAAAGGAGAGGAAGTAATTGTGAACTTCTAACACAGCTGGAGCTGTGTGATTTGTCTTGGGAGTTAGCTTTGTACTCCTCTTGAGAAATAAAAGGTAAGGGGTCCGTCCTCTTCGGAATCCCCATAGCACAATATCTGAAACCTTTCGTTCGGTAACTCTCACTACATACACTAGTCCGGGGACTCCTGTGAGCCTCTCAGGTCACCACCACAACATGTGGAGCTGAGGGGAGACTGGGTCTTTTCTGAGAATCCCAGCAGTTAGCCGAGGCTCCTGCACGGAGGCAGGATGTCTGCGCTCTGGACCCCAGTCCTCCCCAGCCTTCCCAGTTTAAACTGCGGAAGAGTTTAGAAAGGACATCAAGCCCGCTCTCAAGATCCTCACCTGAGCTAGGCATGCCAGACGACTGCGGAAACGCCCGCAACGGGGAATGCCCGTTTGTGCAACAAACCCTGGCTCTTTCCCTACTCCCGGCTCTACAACACCCCCGTCACCACCCCCACCCCGCCCCGTGCGCGCGCAAGCTGAATTGCAGAATCGAAGGCGCCCTCCCCCACCCAGGCGTTCCCCAGCAAAGCTTCCTCCTCCAACCTCGGCTCCCCACCCCGCCCCCGGGCCCGGGGACCTTTCTTTAAGTCTTTTCGGGTCTCTCAGAAGAGACACGCAGGTGCTTGGAGACGCTACTGGAGAAGGAGAAAAGCGCTACCGGAGTAACTGTGCGTGAGCGCCCCGGGGCGGGTCCCGGCGGGAACACTCTCCCAGGCTGGCTGGAGCGCGGGGAGGAGCCCGGCGGGGCTGTCACTTCCCACGGGGTGTGTGACCCGCTCCGGTGCCAGTTGAAGAGGCTTCTTCACTTTGGCGATTGCTCCACAGCCATGTCCAAGATCTGGGTTCTCTGGCCACTGGTGAGTCTTCTCCTGCCCGGGCGGGGGCCTCTCCCAGCTCGGCCACTGGGCGGGCGCGGTGCGGGCGGGCGCCGGACTAGCTCCTCCGGGGGAGGCAGGGGGATGCGCGCGTGGGCGGCGGGCTTGTCAGGCCTCTGACAGAGAGGCTGGCTCACCAGGGCTGCCAGGACTTTCCCCGAGGGCGGGATCTCAGGAAACCAGGGAACTCGTTTTTCTTGGGGCTGGATATAGAGCGGTAAGCCCGCGGGGCAGGCGGAACAGCTCCGGGTGCTCCCCGGGGAAGCTGTCCGCGGCCCAGAGAGGGGTGGGCGCGGGGGGCGGGCCGGGGCCTGCGGGGTTTGAGGGTCGCTGGAGGGGCCGGAGACAGGAGGGGATCTTCTGGACAAGTCCTTACAAGTCACGCCGAAGCACCGCTTCTGTGCTGGTGGATGTGCGCGCCGCGGGGCGGTGAGAACCTGCACTCCCTGAACTGGTAATACAAGTTTCCCGGCAGTTCCCAACTTTAGGGAATAAATCAGCCCCGAGGCGGTGGTTAAACCTGAGGCTTTGGACTGAACCGTTTCTTTCTTGAAAAAGTTATCTTGGGCTGAATGCGCCTTAAGAGACTTGTTTACCTTCTTATCACTTCACAGAAAAAGAAACTGTTTTGTTTCCCTTCCGGTAATCCCTCTCCTTAAGACCGTGAGTCATTATCTCAGGTTTGGTTTTTTTTTTTTTTTTAATTTTCTTCTCTCCATTTTCTTTCTTGTTATCTTTCGTTGCTTGCTGAACTCCGGGGCGGTAGGGAACCTGGGCCTCACTGCTCAGGCGGTGGTACCCGCTGCCACCGCGCACGCGCTGAGGAGCCTGTACTTGGCCTAGAAGCCTAAGCAGCGGCCACCTCGTTTGGAGAGTCCCTACCTCAGCAATGCCAGCTTGGTGATGGCTGCTCGAAGACACTTGGCCTCCAGAGGTTCATGTGAGTTCCGAATTCTCTGAAAGCCAACGGTTTCTTATTTTGTTGGACCCCATCAAAGTGCCAGGCACTGTGATCAGAATGTCTGCGAATGGGATCTCAGTTCATTAGCAGCTGCGCAGTAAGGAAGATGTCCTCATCTCCATTTTACAGATGGCGAAATGGGGTTCAGAAAGCTTAAGTAATCAGACCATGGCGAAATGGGGTTCAGAAAGCTTAAGTAATCAGACCGAGTCCAAACAGTAAGCGGCAGGGCTGGGATTTAACTTAGATCCAGTTCCAAAGCCCGGGTGGTTCGTTGATTGCACCTGATGTCCAGATGACACCAAGAGTTGAAAGGAAAAAAAGCATGGATGTCTGGAACAATCTTATGATTGGAAAAAAAAAAAATTCTCCCTGATCCTTTCAGAAATAATGTACAATATTTGGGCTCCTTTAGAAATTTTCTTCGAGAAAATTTAGGATTCAAAATTGAGAAACCATTTATACAACCTCAGATCACACTCTTCTCTTCCTTATCATTAACCACTGCCTTATTGCAGTGTTAGTTGCTTTGACAATCTCTTAGCTCTTGGAACAACAATACTAATAAGTGTAGCAAAGTTATCAAAGCCCAGAGTTATGCTTAACTTTTATACTATAGCATCTTTACCAGAGGTGCATGTTTAATGCACCAAGGAAACTGCTTTTCTGAAAGAATGCACACACATTCATACACACACATATGTGCATATATATATACACACACATTTATTTATATATACATGTTATAATATCTATAATATATATTAAACATAATTTGCTTATTACTGTTATAAATGATATATGGCCTAAGAAATTAACATTTATCAAATAAAATTTATCAATACAGATGTGTAAAAAGAAAAAATCTGACATAACCCTATCACCTAGATAATCATTGTTTGCATTTTGTAGCATATCCTCTATTTTTCTTTTCTAATATGACTCTTAAATTTAGTTACACAGAATGCTGCCCTGCACCTATCACTGGCACAATACACCTCTATTCTTAAAGAAGTTTCCACACCATTATGTCACCTTGTGTGTCTCCAGAAAATGCTTGCTTTTATGACTTCGCACTTAGTAGGGCTTTATTTACCAGTGTGCAAATAAATTAAATGGGGGCGCGAGTGCTAATTACATGGAACACAGAAGCAAATTTGGTTTAATCATGTCAGTGGACTGGAAGTGGATGGGAGGGAACGGCCATATTTTCTCTTTTCCTCTTTCTTCCTCTAGTCCTCTTGTCCCTAGCGCAATCTATGGTCAGCAAATATCCCATCCTTTACCTCTTTGCTTCTCTTCCCTTCTTTCTTCCCTCTTGGAGTTAGTTTTCTGTCCCCTAGTTTCTGGGTGTCATTTCCATGGGACCTACAATAAGTAAGTTTGAAAGCCGCAAACAATTCACAAGTGTCTAAAGGATACAGAAAAAGAGGCAAACTTACTTTAGAAATCTGTGTGAGAAATAACTGTGAGGACTGCTGCTGCTTCTTTTAATAGCACATAGTCCTGATAGGTTTTGTCCTGTACTGTTTAGGTCTATGGTTAGGCAGTTACTAGAATAGCCATTTTCCCCTCCTTTATTTCTTAGAGCACTTCTCAAAATTATGGTTGAGGACAAGGAGAGGGCAGCTGAAAAAGAAGTCGGTGTATTTATAAGTAATCATACAGAAGAGTTTCAGGGACAAAATAAAGGACAGTTGTTTAGTTTATAATTTAATAATTTTTCTTTAACCAGCCTAAGAAACATGAAATAGGTTGCAATGTGTTTCTGTTTATTGTTGTTTTTAACAGATTTTCCTTAAATCATAAAAAACTTGAAAATTCTTATGAATAAAATAAATTATGAAATGTAATTTAAAACATTAACAACCAGGATGGAAAACCAGAAATTTATAAAAGATGGCCAGATTGGAAAGGAAAAATGAAATTGATATATGGAAATCTTTGGGTCCTTCACAACTAGCTACAATTGGGTGAATGAAAAATCTTCTATTGTCTGTCTCCATAATACAATTACCACCCTTAGTGGCAAAATTAGAGTTTAATTTAGAAAAAGCAATTTTTATTCTTGCATTGAGTTTATAGAAGGAAAAAGGTGAAAGACAAAGAGGACTCAGGATTTGGATGTTGCCTCTAAGTAAGTTTCTTTGGGACACTAAACAAGTAATTTACTTCTAAATAGTTCTTAATAGTGGAAATGTCAGTATTTCAAAGGAATCTCCCTGAAGGCTACTAGCACTATACCACAACTGCCAAGGTCAGAGTAATCATTTTCTAAGAGATGATCAAAAACCTGAATAAGGAAATCCCCCACTTGAAAACCCCTAGTGAGTTAGGTGCCTTTTGGTGAATTATCTTAGGTTCCAAAAGTCCCTTAAATGAGCACATGCTTTGTAATAGGTACTAAAGACTTATTGACTTATGATGAAAAATAATAAGTAATAATGTAAAGATAATAAATATATAGCTTATTACCAAAAAATTATTTGTAGGACCATTGTAAGTACCTTAATGGATAGTATTGTATTCTTTTTGCTATGTGTGTGTATCTATTCACAAAAGTGGGAAAACAGCATTTAACTACCTAATAAGTCCTTTCATTTTCTGGAAGACCCTTGCTTTGAAATGAAAGAAATAAAATGAATAAATAAATAAACAAAATGAAATAAAATAACGTATCTTTAGCTTTTTATGTAGTTGGACTCCTAACACCAATTAAGTATCTTCCATTCAGTCTTAAACAGGAACAAATAATTCAAAAGTACTTGCCTACTTTCATAATATTTTCTTTGAAGTGAGACTATGAGTTGTAAGGCCCAAATTAGAAAGTTGATGATTGTAAGATTGTTAACTTCACCTTCCTCAGAAGGAAATGGCTAGTTCTCCTCTTTGATCACAGCTCCCTTTCTGATCTGGAATGAGCTTTTGTGCAACCAAGCCATCTCCATCTTTGGGCAGTTAGAAACAGCAGCCATTGCTCTATTGGACACCTGGCCCAAGATCCACTAAGTGGGGGATGATAGACTGGCTCAAGATCCACTAAGTGCAGGATGATAGTGACTTTCGTATGAAATTGTACATTTTGAGTAAGGCCAATCTTGTAAGTTAGCAAATCTGACTACAAATTCAATCGGCAGATGTACTCAGCCCAGCAAGGCAAACAAGCCTACCATAGGTAGGTTTTGTTAAGCTGTGAACTGGGATAAACTTGGAAAATTAGAATAAACTTTGCTTCGGAGTCATTAACGTCAGGCTGTCCTACAGTCCAGTGATGCAGCATTATGGATTTAGTCACCTCTGTGTTCTGGGAGGCCATAAAAATGTACGATGTGAGAAACATCAACACTTTTGATTTCTGAGGTCAGAGATCTTAGAAAAAAGAGAGGGGAGACAGAGAGAGAAAATGAACTCAGAACATATGGTGTAAGGCTCTTGCCCCTTGCTGAGGATTGAGGTATGGTTTTTAGCCATCCTCACAAAAGGATCCTTGTTCCTAATGGACTGTTTTTTCACATGGATGTCTGTATGGATTTAGGCCTGATTTCAAAAATTGGGCTTACACTGCCCCGGACTATGTTTTGTCTACCCTGCACAGTATTGACACATACAGTATGTATGTATGCAGATATGTATTTTTAATATTAGCTGCCACCACTTAAATGTTGGAAGATTTTGGTTTCTCTTGAAAAATGGAAGATCTGGACCCACATGCCACCTGACCCCCACTCCCCTGGATCAAATGGCTGCCCCTTTGATCCATGTGCACCTCTCCATTTGACCAGCCCCTCCTACACTTTGTTGTCTGTTCCACCTGGATGCTTTACTCCTGTGATAGCCCTGTGACCCCTCTGGGCATTTAAGAACTCTAGGGTTCTAGTTTAGGACTTTGTAGCCCTCCCATCACCCATTTCCTCCACCAAAGATGACTTCTTTTCTTTTCGGGCTTATTTTTAGAAGGGTCATTATTTCTCCATGAAAAGTCAAATTCTGATTTGCAAGTGCAGAGCACAGATGCTGTTACTCTATAACACTCATCTTCTCACATGTAAATGTAGTTGCCTGCTAACCTCAAATTGTGCTTCCTCCAGTTGGTCTTCAGCTGGGAGGAGCATCAAAATAACCACCAGGGTTATTAAATATTAAGTAACAAGGTGGAACATAATCATAAATAGACCCCATTCTCAGAGATCCAGATTCTTTAGGTCTGTGTTGGGACCTAAGCATTTTTAAATTTTTAATCCATCACTACATGATTCTAATGTCTTTCAGGGTTTTGAAAACGATTTTTCTAACTCTAGCACTAAACTCGAAATCTAGTCCCAGATGGAATTCTCTGGGTTTCCTCATTTTGTTTTATTTATGGCTTGATTCAGTCAGGGGTCTAACCAGTCACGTACTCCCACTGCCTCAACTATCTCTCTCCTGGTCTTCCCAAGAAACTAGCCTTAAGAAAGGATGAAAACATTACTGGAATAAGATTACCTTGTGTAATTTTATTTACACATTTTGAAAAAAGTAAGAACGAATGGAATCTTCACTTATCTCTTTAATAGAAAATTTTCTTTTATTTGTTTTTATTTCAGTTTTTCAATAATGCACCTACTACAAAATGTCATTACTATTTCCTTACCCTTTACACAAATATATTAGAGATGCATTATACAATTGGAAACGGTGAACTATTAATGGTCTTTTTAGAATTCCTTTTTCCTAAAGTATTGATAAGTAATGAAAAGTCTAAAAAGCGAATGACCAGAACTAGCCTGTTGTTCCAGTTGTGTCCTGGACAGTAGGGGACAGTGAGATTTCAACCCCCTAGTGGGGCCTGTAAGACTGGGAAGAAGTTCAGGTTCCTATGGGCCCCTGATGATTCCGGTTCTAAGACTATTTGCAATCTCTTGTCTATTTAGTTCAGTGATAGTTCAAGATGGGAAATCCTAGTGCTCAGCTATGAGGAATTCCCAAGTGTGTCTGCACCACTGACCTCCCTCAAATCCAGAATCTGAGGGAATTAAGAGATGGTGGTTTGGGCCTGTATTCATTTCCTGTGGCTGCCGTAACACAGCACCAGACTGGGTGGCTTAAACAACAGAAATTTATTTTCTCTCAGCTCTGGAGGCTAGAAGGAGCCTAGACCCTGAGGTAATGATCTCTTCCTCACCTCTCTCCTTGGCTTGTCAATGGCCTTCTCCCTGTGTCTTCATGTCATCTTCCCCTTGTCTGTGCCTGTGTCCAAGTTTCTTCTTATAGGGACACCAGTCATATTGGATTAAGGTGCACCCAAGGACCTAATTTTAACAATTTCCTCTTTAAAGACCCTATCTCCAAACATGGTGACATTCTGGGGTACTTGGGGTTAGGACTTCACCATAGGAATATGGATGTGAGGGAGATACAATTCAGCCCATAGGAGTCTGAATCTCTTGAGCTAGCTGTGTGACATGGACCAGTCACCCCACCACCAGTTTGGGGCATAGCTTCTCCTATAAGATGAAGGGCTTGGGTTGGGTCATCTCTAAAACTCTTCACCATGATTACTGGAGAGCCTGTAGTCAGCTTGAGTATTTATAATCAGTCTGAAGTGTGTGTTCAGTATTGAAAAATCTCACTGTTCCAGAGATGTCTACTTATTGCCATTTGAAGGGCTGCCATTTTTCACCACCAGACACCTTTTTTTTTTTGCCTCTGCTTTTTAAAATTCTTTTCCTGTTTGCTTTGAACTTCACTAAGAACAGAAAAAAAAAAAAAAAAAGGTGATTTTTTTAAACTTCCGTTTCAAACCCTAGCTCATATCTTAGGGCCAATTGCCACACTGCTCCTTTGAAGTAATGCTAATGGGATTCTCAGTTTCTTCCAGTAGTTTGTTTAATTCAGTCACTGCAATGTTATTCTATTTGTATTTGCCATATTAAATCTTGGGTGTTTATGATTCCTGGGAAAGTGTGGAGGGCTTGTCAAAGTGAAGTGATATACCTCAAGGGTTGTCATCAGTTTCTGGGTCTGGCCATTCCTGCTCCATTCCTGCTTTGTTTCTTCTATGTAGTAACCAGGTTGGCTATGAAAAGTGATTCATCACTGATGCAGATAATTAATAAAAACCCAACTGTTCTCTCAGTTTCTCATCATCTGATACAAGGGACAAACTCTCACGTCACCCTGTTTCTGAGAGTTTCAAATGGAGCAAATGCAAAGATCGGAGGATAGGAAGACTTCTGATTCCTATTTGTGCATTGCAGATCCCCACCCCTGCAAGGGACTCACAGTGGGTATGATGGCACCCAGGTTGGAGGAAGGGTAACCTAAACTCCCCTTCTTTTCAAGCTGCACACCAGGGCTGGGAAGTTTCACCTTCCCTGCCAGCCAGAACCCCAACCTGGACAGTCCTGCTACAGTTTTCCCAGACTAGAGGTCAGGGGACTGACTCCTGGTTTCCAGGAAGTTCCTGCCAGACTCCCTCCATCTTCAGCGTGCATTTGCTTTGAGGTTCATTGTATAATTAACACACAGGGCCAGAGGTGTCAAGTCCTCCCTTAGCCAGTCTTTTTTTTTTTTTTTTTTTTTGCGGTATGTGGGCCTCTCACTGTTGTGGCCTCTCCCGTTGCGGAGCACAGGCTCCGGACGCACAGGCTCAGCGGCCATGGCTCTCAGGCCCAGCCGCTCCGCGGCATGTGGGATCTTCCCGAACCGGGGCACGAACCCGTGTCCCCTGCATCGGCAGGCGGACTCTCAACCACTGCGCCACCAGGGAAGCCCCCTTAGCCAGTCTTAACTGTGGGTTATTGGACAAGTCATTTCATATACTCTGTGCTCAGCTTCCTCCGCTATAAAATAAGACCGTAATAATTCCTCATGTGTAGATTTATTGTGATGCCCACGAGGTGATGTATGTGAATGAACTTTGTAAAAAGCTAGGCAAATGTCTAGGGTTTGGTTTCCTGACAACATTTTCACGAACGATTCAGAAGGAGAGAGAGAAGCAAATTTTCTGATTTGCAGAAAATATTAAAATCCTGTAGATAATGAAAGACGCAAGGAGATCGATTTTAAAAATCTATATTGAAGCTGAGCAGGTGCTCATATGGTCCCTTTCTGCTTTGACGTTCCAGAATTCTATGAGATTGAAGCATCTATGGTTATGATTGGCTGTATGATCCCACTGTGGCTTCAGTGGTCAACATGTTAACTACCAGTGTGATTCAGGAGACATTTACCTTTATCTCTCTTAATAGTTAGCTGCTAATAATGCTTTTGCTGAGGTCCTCAGGTATGTCCCCACTTGGGCTAAGCCAAGTTCCTCTGGGTGTGACCTGCCTGGAAAGCCCTTCCCAGCTAGTCATCCACTTGCAACAAGTCACTGCCCAAATGTCTTCTTATCCCGTGGCCTTCCCAGACCACTCTTCCTAAAACATCACTAGCTCACCCTTCAAACTCTCCATGCCCCCAAGCTTGCTTTATTCCTTTAAATAGGACTTATTCCTCCTTGACATATTGCTTATTTCTTTGTTTCTTTATCATTTCCCCCCACATGATGCTTAATATTATGTGTCGACATGACTGGACCATGGCACCCAGATATTTGCTCAAACATCATTCTGGATGTTTCTGCGATGATTTTGCTTGTTTGTTTTGGATGATTTGTACATTTAAATTGGTAAACTTTGAGTAAGTTAGATACCCTCTGTAAGTGAGTGGGCCTCATTCATTCAGTTGAATGCCTTAATAGAATGAAGACTGAGATTCCCTAAGGAAGAAGGAATTCTGCCAGACCGCCTTTGGACTTGAGCTGCAACTCCTCCCTGACTCCTCAGCATACTGGCCTACCCCATCAGCAGAATTTGGACTTGCCAAGCATTTACAGTTGTGTGAGCCAATTCCTTAAAGTAAATCAATCTCTCTCCACACGCACACACACACACACACACACACACGCATGCGTGCACACACACACACACACTATTGGTCCTGTTTCTCTCAAGAACCCTGACTAATACAGTACACTTTATTTACATATAAACTCTATGAGAGCTAAGTCTTTATCTGTTTACTGCTCTGTTCTTGGATGTCTGTCTGGCACATAGTAGGTACTCAACAAAGTATTTACTCATTTAAGTAATTGATTAATGTGTTAGCTAATATTATTCCCAGCGGAATATAAAATTGAGGTCTCTGACTTTTTAATCTTTGTCATGATGGAAATTTTAAATTAATTTTATTCCTTTTTTTCCCATTTGGTTATCATTTGCCTTAGTTTATCCACTTTTCACATCTTTGATTTAACTCATTTTCTGGCCTTTTCAACTTTTTTGAAAAAAATTTTTTGAGCATTCTGATCATTTAGTTCTTTGTGGGTTTCCTGCCTTGTTACAGTCAAAAACACACCAGTTTCTGCCTGGAAAGTTTAGGTTAAATCTTTGCATACTACAAACTTGAGCTAATGCAAAAACTTAAAAAAATACAAGCTGTGTGGAACACTGCTTACATAATATCTTGTAAGAGTTAGAACATGCTCTTTAGACCCATCTTTCTTTCTTTATCCTTGACATAATTCTTTGATGCTGAACTAAGTAGGAAATGTTTCCAGAAATTCAGCTCTGTGAAGCAGGTGTGATCAAATATGAGATGAGTTTGGTGCTGGTATCTGCTCCATGGCCAGTGATGTTTATGTCTTTCACTGTTCCACTCGAAGATTCACATTTCTCAAATTCTGAATGTATTTTGGACAGTGGATTTTGATTTCCAGTCAAAAACTTCAAAACTTCAACAAAATTAGAAAGTACATTTCTTTTAGACATCTCCAGAACGTTTAGTATATGCACAGTTTTTTTTAGAAATAACACTAAGGTAACAATTCATAAATGTTACATTACATAAATGTTAAGCACTCTCTGAGTGCTTGATCATTTAAACCAGGAATTGTGGACCTGCTTGTAATATTGTCACATGACTGCTGGATGGCATTAGCTTACCAAGGAAAGGATGGGACCTATAGCTGTAGGGGACACCCACACACACACCCACACACTATTGGGTATCAACTTTGAGCACCTTTGACTTGTCAATTTTGGCTACCCAATTTTGACTCAGATCTCTTTGAGTTTAAATCTGTGTCATTTTCTTCAGTTTCTGGTGAGAAACCAGAATTGAAAGAGAAGGAGAGCAAGTAATATCTCACTGTTAACTCCCTCTTCCCAGCAACAGAGGTGGCTGATAACAGAAAGGAATTGCTTCTACTCAGTTTGGTTGCTTAGATTCAGTTTTCCATTATCTCTTGCAAAAAGGACTTACTGATTTCTTCTAGCTACAGAGATTTTTACATTTGTTTGAGAATTTTCATGTGCTGGCAATGTCTGGAATGTTACATGGTTAGTATATTTAATTTCTGACTGTCAAATAGAAAAAAGTTTGTTATAGAATAAGGATCCTAAAAGGTGAATGACTTTCATTTGAAAGCCCTTCCCATCTTAGCAGTTAACCCTTTGGTGTGATTTCAATCACATTATTATTTCCTAAAGTGCCCAATTCAGTTACTATTCATTAGCTATTGATGCTCTGATCTAGAAGAGGGACTAATATTAACAGGATGACAGGATGACCTTCTGTAGAAAAGGTAAGAAGTGGGGAACTGTCATCTTGAAAAGAGAAATTGATACTAATAAATACTTTTTGTTCAAAGCTGCTTTAGAAGAAGATCATAGATTCAAATGTGTTTTAAAAAGTAAGAGCCATGCAAATACAACGTTAAAAAATCCCCCAGTGATTAATACATTACAAATAATATGCCCATGTGCAAATCTGCTTTTGGAAACTTAACATTCATTTTCGATTATAATCGATGTTACTTGTCTCTGTGTTCACAGAACCTGGCACATAGAAGGTGCTAGTGAAATGTCTGTTGGGTTGAAAAGGCAGTGGTTTGATAGTGAAGCCAGTATATTTAGGCATAATTCCTCTGATCTGTTTACCATTTCCAATTATTCTTTACATAGAATTGTTCATATAGAGAAAGTAAGCTGTATTTTATGGTGAGTTGGGTGTAGGGGAAAAAACACTGTAATAAGAGTGAGGAGGGCTTCCCTGGTGGTGCAGTGGTTGGGAGTCCGCCTGCCGATGCAGGGGACGCGGGTTCGTGCCCCGGTCCGGGAGGATCCCACATGCCGCGGAGCGGCTGGGTCCGTGAACCATGGCCGCTGGGCCTGCGCGTCCAGAGCCTGTGCTCCACAACGGGAGAGGCCACAGCAGTGAGAGGCCCGCGTACCGCAAAAAAAAAAAAAAAGAGGAGATTCAGACAAGTCCTAGCTCTCTACCTTTTGCTCATGAGTGACCCTGGATAAGTCAGGTATTTTCTTGATATTTTGGTGTGATATTCCCTCCTGGAGTCTGGATGTTAGAAATGTATTTTTAAATACATCAATACATCCATCCCAGGAGGAAAAAATGGCAACCGCATCTCCTTCATCCCTCCTTCCTTGGAGGTCCCATGGTATTTTGTGACTTAGAAGGGATGCAGGCTTTGGTGACAAAGGGGGAAGGGCTATATGGGAAGATGTGGGGACTCCTGTGGCAGTGATTTATATGCGAAGAATATTTAGTTCCCTTGACCCAGAAGATGCCATAAAGTAGAAGAAAAAAAGTATGCCATGAAAACTATGAAAAATGACCTTGAGGAAAAAATCCTCAAGTAGTTTAAAATTTTTTGATGCTTAGCAATGAATTTACATATTCCACATAAGATGAAAAATTATTTGTATTTGTGTTTAGAGAGACAATAAATGTTTAGAAAACCTGAGAAAGGAATCAAACAGACATTACCCCCAAATGTTTCCATACATTTTAGAGGCTCATTTTTCTAAGGAACGCAAGCCTAACTAAGATAAATTTGACACAATGTCACTTGGACCTATGGCTTTTGTCTCCAGAAAAAAAGGAACAAATAATAAATTAAAGATTTGTTCTCTATTAAGAGAAGTTCATTTTTCCTGAATAAAAGTGAAGAAAATCCTGTTGGATTTATTGTATGGTTAGATAACCAGGAAGGAGTTCATCAAAACTGTAGATTCTATTGCTATATATAAAAAAGGAAGAAACAGAACATGCTGTAAGCTAAGTACCAGGTTTGGGAGAAATTATCACTTTTTATCCTCACAATAACCCTTCAAGACAGAAAGTACTGTTGTCACTTACAGATCAGGAAACTGAGGATCAGTGAGGCCCTTTAACTTACCCAAAGTCAGTGTTGGCAGCAGAGCTGGGATTCAAACCACAGTTGTTTTGAAATTTCATGTTTTTTCCTACTCTGCTATGTTGTCCCTCACTGGAACTTTATAATAATAATAATACTGCTTACCAGGCACCTATTTATTATGTGCGAGGAATTGTGCTAAGAACTTGAAGTGCATTATTTTATTTAATCATCACAGCAAACCTATGAAGGAGAGATTATTTCCACCTTATAGATAACAAAACAGAGACTTGGAGAATTTAAGTGACTTTTCCCTCAATCACAGGGCTGATAAGTGGGAGCCGTGACTTTGGAGCCCAGAGCTGTGGCTCCTACCATCCGTGATGCTGTTTCTCGGGTAGTTTGGAGAACCCGAGGTCTGGACTGTCATGCAATTGATCTGCTCCTTTTATGGAGATGAGTCAGTGGAAGGATGGAACCCATGTTGATGTTGCCTGTGCATGGCAAATAAAATACAGCCATTTGGGGCGGCTTACACCTATTTACCAAGTTGCTTAGTTCAGAAGTCAGTAAAATTCTCTTCATGTTTTCCTTTTACAGATATTTACCTCCATTGCTGGACCATTGTCTAAAGGTGATAATGCCCATGTGGCTGATAGCAACTCGGAGATGCTGAAATTGAGTAAGAATATTACTAAAAGGGAGAGCTGCAATGAAGGCCTGCATCGTGAGCACGAATTTTGTTGTCAGCCGTGTCCTCCTGGTATGTTATACAAAAAAAAATCTAACGATCAGAATGAAAATCAGGGTGAGCAGTAGCATATCATAATAATGAAGAGAGTGTTTTTACAGCGTTTAGTTCTCCTGCATTATGGCCTGACTGGGAAGGAAAAAAAATATGACATGATTTTCCGAAGACCAGCTTATGTCATCTTTATCACACTGGTTTGATGTGAGAATAAGTAAATATAATTTATAAATGACATGTACCTCAGAAATGAGAGGATTTATTTATTTAGCTCCATTTTTCAATAGCAAAAGCAGACTAATTTTTGGATATTAAAACTTAGCACATCAGACTGGTTAGAATATATCATAATAATTGTGGAGCTCTGAAAGCAAGGGACTTCTATCCTTAAGAGATGTCACAACACTTCCCTTCGATCAGAAAGTCTCTGAGAAAGCTGTTTGTCCTAGCACTGCAGCCTGCAAAATTTGCATTTTACAACCGAATAACTAGATAATCTAGAAAGCAACGGACAAAAACCAACCATTTTTTAACATCAGTATTTTTGAAATGAAAACCAATTTCAGATTGGAAATCCTTCAAAGAGTAGCAAATTGGAAACCAAGCAAAATGCAGTTGGGCAGAATTTTTTTTTCAACATGGAGTAGAGCTGACTACTATTTTATACAGATCTGGATCTCCCAGTTGCATTGTGAAGGAAAACAGGAAGATAAAGGAAAACAACACATGGGCATATGCGATAGATTAATAGAACCATAAAGGATGGTGGTAAGTTTCATGTTTGGCTTTCCAGGCCTCCAGCACTCTAGTTGCTAAACAGGCACGGGCCCTGTTTATAAAAAGATTCTAACAGTCCTTCTTGGCCTTCTCTCCAGGTTTTTATAACCCTTATGGAAAATCTCTCATAATCTAACCCATTTATATTTAAGCGTATTCACATTTACTCTTCTCCAAATGAGAATGAAGAATGACTTTCTGGCTTTTTTGTAACTTGCTAAACACCATCTATTTTTCCTGTGAATTGAGACCTTTACTCATATTTTTAAAACCTAAAATGGAAATTAAAATGAAGATAATAAGCTTTGAATATCAAATTGTTAAGGACTTTGTTTGCTTTTTGTTTGTTTGTTTTGCTTTGTTTTATTTTCATTTTAGAAGTGGTGAGTTTGCTGTGAGATAACTCTCATATGTCATTCTTGGAATGTAGATTGTTTAAAAACCTTTTAAGAAGGAAATTTGGATATGTGGATCAAAAATTTGAAAATACACTGATACAGTAATAGGTTTATAGAAAAATGTCTTAAGAAAATAGTCAAAAATAAAAGAAAATATTTTATGCATGACATTTCACTATGATACCCAATGATGTAAGTTTTGGTAAATTTTGGAGTATTCAAAGACTGGAATATTATGTATCAATCAAAGTCATGTTTTCTGATATATTTCTGATATAAGCCTCAATGTATATAAATTCCCTTAAGAGATTTCTAACTGATCTGCTGGCTGGATTAACTAATTCTCTCTGCTCCATCTCTAAAAGATCCTGGATGGTGTCCAATATATACTAAACACTCTTTCCACTTCTATTCCTTTTTTTTTTTAAATTTTAAGCTTATCAATATTCAGATTGCTTCCAAATTTGTTTATGCTCGTTGGTGTTGTGATATTAATATGTAATTTAATTAAATATTACATAAACCAATATATGAATACACAGAAAAAACAGATTTTATTTCTATGAAAATTATTTTGAATGCTTTGGAGAATTTCAGTAAAGTCGGGTTACTAAAAAAAATGTTAATGAATTAGGTGGAGGCAAAATACATGGAAAAATCACAAAAATGTTAAAGCCTTTCATACAGATTATTGGTGTCTTTAAGTTTTCTTTCCATCAAAGAGAAAGGAAGAAAGAAAAGAAAGAAGGAGGAGAAAAGAAAGAAAGAAAGGGAGAAAGGAAATCAGGGACTTCCCTGGTAGTCCAGTGGTTAAGAATCTGCCTTCCAATGCAGGGGACTCGGGTTCGATCCCTGGTCAGGGAATTAAGATCCCACGTGCCATGGGGCAACTAAGCCCACATGCCACAACTACTGAGCCCACGCACCTCAACTAGAGCGCCCATGTGCTGCAAACTACAGAGCCTGTGCACTGCAACGAAGATCCCATGTGCTGCAACTAAGACCCAACGCAGCCAAAAATAAATAGATAAATAAAATAAAGATGAAGTCAGATTTTGCCCCCCCAAAAAGAAAAAGGAAATCATAGGCAATGCATTTTGGATGTGACTTAAGTGAGAAAGACTGTGGAATTCTAATAACTTGTTTCTACATCACAAGAGTGGCAAATAATTATATAGTTATATTTTATAAATTGAAATATTGACAGTATTTTTTTCAATGATCCCTTATGTGAACTGACATTTTTAATCAAAAAGTCCTCATCACATCACCATATCCAATAAGAAGGATTCTATGGTACACTGCATACATTATATATATATATATATATATATATATATATGCACACACATACACATATATATGTACACACACACATATACTCACATGTATATATGTGTGTATTTATGTGCATAGGAATGCACCAAAATGAAAACAGTATCTCAGAGTGGTTGATGTATAGGTGCTTTTTACACTTGCCTAAATTTTCCAAATTTTCTACAATGAGCATATGTACTATTATACTCAGGAACAAATATATTTTAAAATATTATTTTCAAGAAAACAACTACTTTTTAAATATTTTGATAAATTTAGGTTGTATACATTGGAGGAAAGAAAGAACTTGTGATATTGTATCCCTGTCATGCTGTAGGCATTGTGCCAGGCACATTCTGCAAGGTAATTCATTAAAGAGGCCAGTTCATTTAGAAAGCAGTATAATTCCACTGACAAGCAATTAAAGTTGTACTTTGGCTTGGTTTTCTTAAACATACTGCTGCAATGGTATAGAACCCTTATGCACTGTATTTAAATTTGGTTCTGAGTTTCCACAATGTATTTTTTTTCTATTGACCTATCATTGCCTTTGTTTACTAAAATATTGTATATGTTTAAATTTCATAATTTGTTTATGTAGTATTTTGTTTTATCAAAAAGAATGCTATGAAATCATTAAGAACGTCATGTTCCTAGGAGAGACAGCATACATTATTTTTGCTGTTCATGCACATACGGCAGATGAAACTTTAGACTTAAACTGCACACCAGCTCTGGGAAACATCCTGGAAGGTATTACTGGACACTTCTGCTAACATCCCATTGGCTGGGACTTAGTCACATGACCATGCAAAGGAGGCTGGGAGATGTAGTCTTGACTCAGGGCAGCCATGTACCCTGGTAAATATCCTATTCCTATGGGAGAAGGGAAAATGGATATTGGGTGACAATCAGGGATCTCTGCCACATTGACTAATTCTTTTCAAAGTCCTAAATTAGGGAAAACGTAAAGACATTGTAATGTGTTAAACTGTGTACTAATCATTTGCAGTTAAGTTTTTAGCATCCAGAGTGGGCATACCAAGTAAATAATTCCTCCATAGAGTGATCCCAGGAAGGCAAATGGGGAAGCTTTGACTTCAGAGAGAGAGTTATGGGACAGTGTTAAAAAGGAAAAGGCAAAGCAAGTGAAGAACCATGTCCCAGGGCACACATTCTCCAGTGCAGCCGACAAGCCACGGAGACTGTGAGATGAAGGCAGAGAAACAGGACAGAGCCCCTGACCTCAGGGAGCTTCCAGTCTTGGAATGTAAACTCCTACACTTTACCAGCTGTGGTAACACTTCAAAAGTTTTGTCTTAGTTTGTAACATGGTAGCTGAAATCTTTACCAAGCAGATATTGAATAATGTTTAATAGCTCAAGTTCTGGCATCAGACCCTGTGTTCAAATCCTCCATCTGACATTTAGAGGATGACCAACATATTTTGGTTTGCCTGAGATGTCCCCAATTTTAGCACTGAAAGTCCCACATCCTGGGCAAACAGGGATGGTTGGTCCTCCTAGCTATTAACAAGCTCCTTTGGCAAGTTACTTGACTTCTTTGAGTCTGGTTCTTTAACTGTAAAATGGACATAATAATAGTTCTGACCTTTTATGATTATTGTGAACATTAAATGGAAATGTGTTAATAGTGCTTAGCAGAGTCCTTGGCTTAATGAGTATTAATATTATCATTTATTATTACCATTATAAGAATTGTTATGGATCTGATGGGTGCACGTACATTTTACTTGCATTCTTCTGGATGGAAACTACATGCTGTACTGGAATAGGTGAAACTGAGTATTTGTGTTGGTTTTATAACATATTTCTCATGAATGGCAAGGAGCTACTGTTACTGAGGAATTTTCTTTTCCAATTTAATATAGATCTCCAATGTTCCTTCTTTCACCTTCTCTGTATACTAATCTTTTTTGTTGTTGTTCTACTAATCTTTTTTTGTTGTTGTCGTGGGATCTAAAATGAGAATATTTTCTGAACAGTCATGTAAGGTAATTGTCTGAAATGTTACAATAAATTTTCTTTTAAAAGGCAAAAAAAAAAGAATGCCATGAGGTTATTAAGAAAGTCATGTACCTGGGGAAAGAGCATAAATTATTTTTGCTGTACATGCGAGGGGGGCAGATTAGATTTTGCCTATTCTTTTTAATTAGTTATAACATAATAATTACAGTCACTAGTCAGGCTTTTCTCTTAGATTTCCCTTTATATTTTCTATCTCTTTCATCTTCATTCTCTATTTCCTTGCCCTAAACTAGCTTTCCCCACAGCACTTATCACCACTTGCCATCTTGTATTTATTTGTGCATTGCCTGCTTCTACCTTGACAATGTGAAGGCTTTTGAGACCAGGCTTTGTCTTATTTCCTGCAGTATCTCCAGCTCCTAGAAAGTGCCTGGCACACAATAGGTATTTAATAAACACTTATTAAATAAATGAATTTTCCAGAAAGCATTGTTGTATAATGCTTACTAATAGAAATCCAATGACTCATTTTATTTTTAAAGTAAATAAAAGTAAATGCGAATATGATTTAAACTTTTGTGTATTAAGATAGCAAACCTGGTAATAAATTTTGTTGTAAATACGTTCATGCCTGCACATCATAACGTATTCCGTCCCTTAACGGCAAAGGAATAGAAAGAAAGGGGAGTGAAAAGGGAACTGTGAGCACTTACTAGGCAGGTCCTGTGGAGTAATGTTAGCCATGCAAGAGAAGTATGATTATCTACATCATATGCACGAAGAAATTAGGCTTAGAGAGATTAAGCACTTATTTTTGTTTGTTTTCTTTTGTTTTATTTGGCTGTGTCGGGTCCTAGTTGAGGCATGTGGGATCTTTTGTTGCAGTGCACTGACTTCTCTCTAGTTGTGGCACATGGGCTCAGTAGTTGCAGCACAAGGGCTCTGTAGTTGCGGCATGCAGGCTCTCTAGTTGTAGTGCTCAGGCTCAGTAGTTGTGTCATGCAAGCTTAGTTGCCCTACTGCATGTGAGATCTTAGTTTCCTGACCAGGGATCGAACCTGCATCCCCTGCATTGGAAGGTGGATTCTCACCCACTGGACCACCAGGGAAGTCCCAGATTAAGCACTTTGTTAAAGATATTGTTGCTATTAAATATTTGACCAAAGTCTTCAGAACTTCAAATGTTCTCTTCCTTAAACAATACTGTCCTTGTCAGGATTTGTGGACTTTGGAAAGTAAAATAAGTCAGAGAAAGGAGAATTAATTAGGTAACCTCAGTGGCCAGTGGCAGTCATCTCTACCATGAATTTATACTTAGCAACCTTCTTTTCTCCTCCCGCCAAAGTTGGTAAAGGCGTCTCTTCTAGTGCTGTTTTGGTCATTCTAACCTCTGTTTTATATGCTCCTGTTTTCAATCATCCTATTTCTGTAGGCATATTCCTTAGTGACTCTTTTAGCTTTTGTCATGGGAGAAATTCTGTCCTCTTGCCACAATTTTTACAACTTTCTCCCCTACTATATTTATATTTCATTAGCTTAGCCCCTCCACTCCTGTTTTATTATCATCCCTGCAGACCTCCCTTGCTGTTGCATAACTACCTTGTGTTTAAACACTTGCTCCGTTTTTTTCTTGGGCAGGCAAACGGAAAAAAGATGATTGCAAAATTGATGGAGGTGAACCAGAATGTGTGCTCTGTGCAGAGGGGGAGGAGTACACAGACAAGAACCATCATTCTTATAAATGCAGAAGATGTAGAGTTTGTGATGGAGAACATGGTAAGTGTCTTAAAAAACAATCGAAAGGGACCAATCATGGTACTGCATGTAGCACCATGTATAATACAGTCTGAAATTGGGACTTATTCTGGCCCTATGTCAGCATACGGGAGGGACAGGATGGGCCTGGCTGGGGTGAAGCAGGACCAGGTACTGAGTGACATTTATGAGTCAAGTCTAGGCAATTCTCCCAGATGTAGGAGAATGACTAAATGTAAACATGGTGAGCAGGGTCCATCAGCTCCAATCAAAATTGCGGGGACTTTTTTTTTTCTTGCTTTGATTTATGCTTGTATAATGGCTTTTGTTCTTAGCCAGAAAGAGCTCAGATGCCTGCAGATACAAGGACAGAGGAACCCAAGAGGTGGGTGGGTTGCTCCCCCTTCTTTGGGGATCTGGTTTGTCCTGATAATTCCAACTGGGGACCTGAATTTTCATGGATATCCCAATCTATCTTGAGGGTTCAGATTAAAATAAAACGGAAGTATTCCCAGTTTTGTTAGACATCAAGAACTCTCTGGATGTAAAGCTTTTCTCATCCCTATTTAGGCTCTAAAGCAGTGTTTCTCAACCCTGGCTGTACATTAGAATCAAACAGGAAGCTCTGAAAAATGCCAACATCTAGGTCCCGTTTCAGAGCAATAAAATAAGAATCTCTAAGCAAGGGTTTTGGCATTGGTCTGATTGAGTAGGTCTGGGGCAGGGCCTGACATTCTGCATTTCTAACAAGCCTCCGGGTGATGCTGATGTTGCTGGTCTATAAGCCATACTTTGAGGAGCCAGGCTCTAGATGAGAAAAAGGGAGCCATTTAAGTACAGGTGGGGTTGTCTAGGTTGCTGGATTGTCTGTCTACTTAAAACTCTGCTAAATGATTTCAACCTGGGGTTGCCCATTTGGCATTTAAATGCTAGTTGTGTTACAAAAGGTGTGATGGTGTGACTGCTAACAAGCGCTGGATCTCAATAATCCATGCAGCTCCTGCCCATCCTTTTCATCATCCATTTATAACTAGCTGCTCTAATTAATAGTCTGCAAATTGGTTTTCTAGGCCTAGAAGTGGAAAAAAACTGTACCCGGACCCAGAATACCAAGTGCAGATGTAAACCAAACTTCTTTTGTAACGTATCTCTGTGCGAACACTGTAACCCTTGTACCACGTAAGTTTTAGTCTTTCTCTGGTTAAAACACTAGGTATATCTTGAGAGAGAATGATTTCCTAAAGGGAAGCCTCCAAGCAACTAGATAACCATTTCTTCACCCAAACATCCTATGAACGTTCAAAATAAACGTTCAAAAACGTTTATTGAACACCTCCTACATGCTTGATACTGTGCTGGCTGCTCAAGCCAACGATGTGAGCAGACACGGGCCAGGCTTTGAGGGTCTAAGGCTAGAGGCAGAGAGTGTCAAGAAAAGCAGTGGTTATTGTGTTCACACAACGTGGCAAGAAGAGACTTGTACTCAGGGTGTTGAATTATATAGGAAAAGCTTTCAACTCTGCCTGGGGAGATGGGAAAAGATATGACACATGGCTTGAGTCTTGAAGGAAAGAAAGAGCCTTACCAGGTGTACATGGATGGAAAGGACATTTCAGGCAGGGGAACAGCGGCTGCAAAGAGATAAAAGGAAGCTCTGGAGAACAGACGACCTGGCTGGAGTGTAGGAAAGACTGAGAAGGAGCCAGGGTCAGATCATGAAAGACCTGTCTTTCATGCTAAAAGAGCTTGGTTTTGACCCAAAGATAGAACACCTGATTATAGATTTCACTTGTCTTCTGATTAATTGGATGATTTTGAGCAAATCACTTAACCTCTCTGAGCTTCGGTTTCCTCATTCATAAGATGCAGATAATATTCATTTTGTCTTATCAAACTAATTTCTGTGAAGATCAGACTGGGTAATATGTGTTGTAAAAACAGCTTTCGCTTTGTAAGATGTTGTTTTGTATAAATATAAATATTTAGGATTATATTCATGTGCCTTTCATTAAACTTGTAATTCACCTTGGGAAATTTTTAGGAGTTCACTTAGTAGACTTGAAAAGCAGGGACACAATGCCTTATGTCTCTTACTTACTAGAAAATGTTAAATTATGTGCAGTTAACCTAGACTCTCCTTTCTAGCCTAAGTGTCTGAGAGTACGGTCATGGTGACAGTATAAGTGGGGATTGGGAGGGGAACTAATGTAGTAAAATAATGATAATAATAATAATTCTAAATACTTCATAATCTTGATTTAATTTTCTTTTCACAGTAACCCTTTGAGGCAAGTAATATTATCTCCTTGTTATTGATGAGAAAACAGGCTCATGGTGGTTAAGTGACTTGCCCAAGCTCACCTAGTTAAGTAACAGGCAGAGCCAGGTTATAATTCAGACAATTTGTCAGTGTTTGGCTGTCTGAAGAAAATCCCACAGGAACCTCTTGAGTGTTGTGATCACCACTTGATGCTAAAATGGGTAACCTTTAAGGACCACCTAGGTAGACTCCCTAAGCAGCAGCCTGGACAGTGGCTATTGTTTGGCCATTTTATTGTTCTATGGGACTGTTTGGAAATTGCTTTTGGCAATTTATGATTTTAAGAGCACAGTTTATGACCAAATTAAACTTTATTTTTGTGTCTATTTCATCCTTTTTCTTATATGTTGATGTTTTAATACCTTCTTTTACCTCAAGGCATTTTAAACCATAGTCATTCTTTAGGATATTTTTCATCTAAACAACCAAATTATGTTATGAATTTGCACCAGTGTAGATGCTAATTTAGAAATATTTGAGGGAATATGTTTGCCAAAAATGCAAAAATGAATAAAATGGCCCTGGATTTATAGTGTGTCATTGAAAATGATCAAGGAATCAGTCCACCAGGCTTTTTGAATTCCCTCTGTATTTTTTTCTAGGTGTGAACATGGAATCATTGAGAAATGCACACCAACCAGCAACACCAAATGCAGAGAAGGTAATTATTTCTTTTTATGATTATATTCTCCTTTCTTCCAGCCCCACTGTAAAATATGAAGAAAAGCCAATCCCAAACTTTTGATTCTTTGAGAGTACTTTGTTTTAGTCTTAAAAATTGCTTACTTTCATTTACCATGTCCAGTGTTCCAATCTACAGGATCCAGATCTAACTTACACAGTTTATGGGCCCTCCTGATCCTCATTCCAATATCTGCACTAATATACAGGGGTAAGTTCTTACTTTGTTCAAACTGTAGATTGAAGTAACTTGGGAAGTAGTTGTTCACAAGAATTCCCTCCTGTCTCCTACCTACCAGGAGAAAGAAAGCTCCTACCAGGTAGGCAGCTCTGGTATGATGTAAAATTCCTGCTTCTAAATGCACCCCTGAGAGCTGGTAAGAACAGATGATGTTATCTCTCAGCTACTGTTTTTGAGCAACCATTCTGGGGCACTGATTGGGTGTTCCCATCCTCCCCATGAACAAGGGTATTTGTATTTAGGCAGTAGCTGAGTTGGCCAAGAATTGGAAGTAGTCCTTCACTCTACATTGAGATCATCCCATGCACAAAGAGAATTCAAGGAGCGAAGGCATTGCAGGGGACACTTGATAAATTCACCCCTGTCTGTGCCTCCTTTCCCTTGTCCAGACTCCATGCTTTTTGATGATTTCTCCACCTTAACATACTGTGGCAATACCTTTTATGCGAGGGTTACTTAGTAAAGTCAGCACATAAACCAAAATTGGCTATACTTATAATTACTCTAGAAAAATCCCTTTAGATCATTCATACAACACATAGTAGTGCCAACTTTCAATAACTCTGAAACATCCAATTTTTCTTTTTCTGTTGGAACAAATCACTGTTTCTCCAGGTCAGCTGAAGATAAAGAGATTGCCTTGCCGTTAGAGATTGTTTAACTAAAAATATAAACTCAATGTTTAAACACTTAAATTGTGCTTGGAGACTTCTAGATTTCTTTCTTCCACCTCATGCTGACTTCAAGGCATACACTTATTGAGCATATATATTTGAGTTATTTGTGAGTGTGTGTACTTGAGTTTTGGGGCATTAAATGCCACTTCATGGCAAACTGATGTTGACTTTCCATAGCCTATGGCTTCTGTGCCCAGCTTCAAGCCAGTGAGAGGGAGTGGTGATGGCCATACAATAAGTCAAAAGCCAGCTTCAGGCTAGGCCAGTGTGTGGTAACTGGATGGCTCCATTAAGGTGTGGCATACCTCTAGACCATTTGACTCGGTGGGATGGAATTTTCAAAATCAGGATGAATCTGCCTCTTATGGTGCTCGGTTGCTTTAAATTTCAATGAATAAGTTTCTCCTTTCTTCTCACACTTCTCTTAATATGAGAGTATATTCTCACATGCTTCCCACAAGGCTGAGACCTGAGTCTGATAGAAATTTCTTGGATCTTTCAGAGGTGAAAAGACGGCGCAGGAATAGAAAGAATGGTCACCAGAAATCTATAGCCTCAAATACTGTAAGTGTTGAAACATGCATCAGCTTTCTTAAAAAAATAGAGAAGGTAGTCATTCAGCTTTTTACTTTTACTTTTTTAAAAACAAACATTTATGATGCCTGTGTGTGCATGGGTTAGAGGGGCATCAAAAATGAATTAAGATATGGTGCCCAGTTGATAAGAAGCTTCTATACAAATAACAAGAATTAATTCTTAGTAATAAATTCTCACTTACACAAAGGGAGTTGAGAAAAGGATGTGGCCAAGCTTCCATGTTCCATGTTGGTATTATCCTGAAGATAAATACAGAAAGACATCCTTTACCAGAGTAGGGATTCAGTATCCAAGTCCAGACACAGAGATAACACTTAAAGCCATTGTAAAGGTACAACTCAGCTCTTTCCAGACACTTGTTACCTTATCTGTCACCATATCTTTTTACAACATGGAATCAAAGCATTTCAAATAGCAAAAGAGGGGGTTCCCTGGTAGCCTAGTGGCTTTCACTGCCATGGCCTGGGTTCAATCCCTGGTCGGGGAACTGAGATCCCACAAGCCACGCACAGAGCAGCCAAAAAAAAAAAAACCACACACACATATAGCAAAAGATACACTGGGGAGAGTAACCAGTTCACTTGATGAATAACGATTTTCTCATTTGGGGCCAGTGGGGCTTAGGGTTCTTTAAATCAATATGGTACAAAATCATTTCAACTTAAACTATGTTGTCGTGTCAAAAATTAGAATAGTTACAGTAAAGAAAATTTTAGAATGATTATGGTTATTATGTTTATTTTCATGAGTCTATATAAAGAATAATCTCAGCACATTCCACAAATTACTTAGGTTCCTTTCCTCCGTTAAAAAAAAAAAAAAAAAAAAAAAAGCCAATATTCCTTAGTTTCTGGTTAGGCTGGAAACTTTCAGAATAAAAATTTGAATGGTGAAAGAATCCTCCTTAGTCACTTAGTCTAAATTTATACATTTAGAGTATTTTATTACATTTAGAGTATTCTATTACATTTAGAATATTCTAAATATATTTTATCTTTCTCCTTCCCTCCATTTTTTTTCTTCCCAGGAATTGATGCCAGTGAATTTCACAGGTAAAACTTTTATCATTTTATTTCATCGAGATGGCTTCCTTAGGAGTCACAGGCTAATTTTAGAGTTAAATAATTTTGTGAATTTCAGTAACATATAGTGGGGTCTTGCCGTTTCTTGAGGTTCCAGTTCTTCCTGCTCACCAAAAAGGGTTTATTAAGCAGTTTGTTTAAATGTATAACCAATACTCAGGTAACATAAGATGCTGTATTCTGAAGGCTTAATTTTCCTTCACAAGCAGTTAGGTGTAGTATAGAACTCCTGCTTACATTGACTCAGAGGCTAATCTGAATTGTAGACTCAGTTATTATTGGTGTATCCTAGTTCCATAACAACATTCATGATTCTATTCTGTTCTGTTCTTCGACCTGTGAGTCAGTGATAAGATGGTCATATAAACTCTTGGCCAGCCTTTTAGATGTGTGGGTCATTGATCATCAAATCCATAGGGACATTAGAGGTGATCTTTTCCAGCCCTCTTACTTTACAGATGAGAAAAGAAGGCACAGAGATGTTATGTATCTTGCCCAGGTAATAGAGCAAATTCCTGGGGACACAGGAGGAGTTGGGATTAGAACTCAAGGTTGTTTCTGTTTTTGTTTTTCCCTGACTGGCTCTTTAGATCTCTAGAACTTATCCATATTCTTAAGTACTGTAAGAGGAGAAATAAACATGGTTTTCAGAAGTGGGAATTTTGTTTAGAAAAACAAATTTTCAGAAACTATTCTCTATTTTTCAGACATTGACTTGGGAAAACATATCATTAGTATTGCTGAACAAATGAAAATAACTGAAGTTAAAGAATTTGTTCGGAAGAATGGTATGGAGGAAACTAAAATAGATGAGATCAAGCACGACAATCCCCAAGATACAGCTGAACAGAAAGTCCAACTGCTCCGTAATTGGTATCAAAGTCATGGGAAGAAAGATGCATATTGCACTTTGATTAAAAGTCTCAGAAAAGCCAAACTTCATGCTCTTGCAGAGAAAATTCAAGATATAGTCCAGAAGGACATTACTAGTGAACATGAAAATGCAAACTTGCAAAATGAAAATGAAAGCTTGGCTTAAAGTGAAAAACAACTAACAGTTCTGAGAATATACTAAAGAAAGATTAATGTTCAAATAAGCTCTGGGCAACTGCAAGCTATAAATATTGCTTGGCTTTTTTTTTTTTTTTTACTGGGTGTGTTTTCTTTTTTCATTTATTAGATTTGTAGAGCTAATATATTTACAGGCTTTGAGCATCTTATGATTCTGCCTTCAAGGATGTTTAAAATCTAGCTGGGAAGACAGACACAGTTAAGAGTAAATACAGGGGCATGTTAAGTGCTCAAAAAAGAACGTATGCAAAGGACAAAAGATTTCAGATCATGTTCAAGTATCTAACATATGATTCTGTAAGTATGAATGTAATTAACATATGTAAATACAAATGCCTATCCGCAGGCTGACCTCATTCCATAAATCAGTAGATGTGATCTTTTGTTGTCATGTCACAATCAACTGCCTCTAAATTACCTCCCCAGCTCCACTGATAATTCTAGAGATTTACCATATTTGTAAATTTTATTTACAGCTTTGAGAGGAGCATACTCAGGGAAAGCTTGCACATACATCTGAATGTAGAATTTAATAAAGTTCTACCTCAAAGGTATTTGCACAGATTATTGGCATTTCATGGTGAAATATTTCAATTTTGAATTCATATAGAAAATGCAGACACAGTTATAATGCTTGGCTATTTTTATTTGTTTGTCACTTTGGATCAAAATAATCCACTTCTTTCTCAGGTGTCAAAACATTTTGATCAGGAAAGAATTACTAGATCATTGGCACCTCTCCATTTCCTCCTTCATGTGCGTCTTGGTGGTCTGTGCACCCCCGACTTGGAAGGACTGCCTAAGCAACACTTAACTGATTCATGCAAAGCTGGGACTGCCCTTGGAAATACCTAGCTTAGTTTGGAGAGACTAACTGGTCTTACGGAAGGTAGCTTTGTGGCATAGCATGAACCCATGTCTACCACCAAAGCTGATAAGGTAGATTCTTATTTTGCTCCATCCACCACAAAATGTTTAGTAACTCCCCATGTGTTCTCTGTTGATGCAAAGGCAGCTTATACATAGCAAAAGTGAAATCATACCAGGTTTCAGGAATCGCTCTTGTTATTTCCTGTAGCTTCTTAGACAAACAAGCCCCTTTCCCCACTACCGCTTCCTTACTTTAACATTTAAACACTTTTGAAAGTTTATACTAAATGTGAATGTTAATAAATACTATTAATATTTATATAGCTGTAAGCTGAAGACAGTTATAAGCTGAAACAGATACTCAGGACTACCTAAAGAGCTTCCATTGATGGAAGATGTTTTCCTCTTATGTTTGGAAATAGAAAATATAGGCAAAACTATTTAATTAAAATCATGTTTTTGGTATCTCTGGTTATCTCTTTTTTTTTGGTGGGGCCTTGCTTTTTGTTTTTGTTTTCTTTTTTCTATCAATTGCTAAATGTAACCTGTTTATAAATCTTTCATCCTTCCTTTGGTCTCTTAGGAGGTATTTCCTTTTTAAAGCCCTTTAGTAGTTAAATAGTTTCCTCCATAGGCTGTTACTCTCAAAAATACCCTTCTCCTAAACACATAATTAGTTATGTGAGGATTTACTGTAACAGGATTATATATCAGGCACTGAACGTGTGGTTAAGAAAGTAAATATTTCAAAGGGTTGGTTTTACTGGTAAGAAAGCTAAATGGGGATTTTGAAATAACCCTTCCTGCATGCTTTCCATTTCTGGCTACGTAGTGACCACTGGACTATCTCTCTTTTTTAAAACTTAATTTTAATAATATATTTTGTTTAACCCATCATTTCCCAAATATTACCATTTCAAATGTAAGCAGTATAAAAACTATTAATGATATAACTTCCTTTTTTTTCATAGTAAAGCCCACAAAATCTGGTTTGTATTTTATTTATACTTACAAGCACATCTCAGTTTGCATTGGTTATGGCATTGATAGTTCAGGTCTATATCTTTGTTAGGGCAGATCTGGCAACCTTAACTCTATGGCTGGTTTAGCCCTACTACTAAAGTCCAGTACTCTCTGTGTCTTTTCAATGGGATCTCTTCACTCTGGTTGGTTGGAGTGTCAACAGTCTCCTATCCCTATGTCAGCTTTGGGAATTGTTCTGCTTACAGCACCCGCAGCTGTCCTTTGCTGGCTCTTGGAGTCTTATCTCTGCATGTGCACATAGTATCAGCCAAAGACTCCAGAGAATCTCTGTACCGATTTCTGGAACTCTTTTTCTATGTAGCTTCCTTCTTTTCGGTATTCTGTTCCGAAAAGCCTGGCAGCCTCAGCCTCCTAAACGTAACCTTCTGCCCCTCAACTTGACAAGATGACTGTTCTCTGCTTAGAGTTCCTCCTGTACTAGGATCGGGAAAGGGCTTGGGGGAGGAAGGCTGAGTGGTCATAGGGATCACCTCATTCGTTTCTCTTCTCTAAGGGATAGTCCACACTGTGTGTTACCTGGTTTTCTGGTTCTAGACAGCAGGGGGGCAAGTCTGATACTAGTTAATCTTCACGTCCAGAAGCAGAAGTCCTACAGGCACACCTCATTTCATTGTGCTTTGCTTTATTGCATTTCACAGATACTGTGTTTTTTACAAACAGGTTTTGTGGCAACCCTGCATCGAGCAAGTCTATCAGCGCCATTTTTTTTCCATCTGCTTACTTCATGCACATTTTGGTAATTCTTGCAATATTTCAGACTTTCTCATTATGATTATATTTGTTATGGTGATCTGTGATCAGTGATCTTTGATGTTACTGTTGCAAAAAAATTACGACTTGCTGAAGGTTCAGATGGTGGTTAGAATTTTTTAGCACTAAAGCATTTTTAAATTAAGGTATGTACTTTTTTTGACATAATGCTATTACACACTAAATAGACTGCAGTATAGTATAAACATAACTTATATGCAGCGGGCGACCAAAAAATTTGTGTGACTTGCTTTATTGCAATATTTGCTTTATTGCAGTGGTCTAGAACAGAATCCACAGTATCTTCACCTTGTACTTTGCAAGGTGAAGTTGAGTTAGAGAACATCCTATACCTACTCTGGTAAGTTCCAGTCCGAGAATTTCAGGTTCCTTTGGGAGGACGAGGGAAGTTGAGAAGGTCTTGAGACTTGGTGGTATGGCTCTTTCCCTCATAGTTTCACTTGAGTGTGACCATTCCCAATAATCACAGCCAGGATCCAGAGCTTGAGGTGGCCCTTGGTTCAAGATCACCCTTATTGTGGTGAACCTGGTCTGGTCCCCTTTGTGGTGGACAGCCTGGGTAAGAGTGTCACCCATGAGCTTCTGAAAAAAGGTTATTTGTAGAAAGAGGTCGTAGATCATATGGTGAGACTTGCTTACTCAGACATCTTGGTCTTCCTCATTGGTTTGCATATGGAGTTCTCCCAACTTTGATTTGATCAGAAATTTTTTAGCTATTGAATCATCAGTTTCTGTAGAGCTGTCTGGATAAGGTATATAATCAATGCAACTTAGAATTTTTTCCATCCTCGCTCCTGAAAGGTAATTTATCTGAGTATAGAATTTTATGCCAGAATACTTGCAGTTTTCCCTCATCACTTTGAAAATGTTAATCTACTGTCTTCTTACATTTATCACTGCTGATGGAATGTCTACTGTTGGTCTAAATATCATTCCTTCAAAGGTAATGTTTATTTTTTAATTCTGATTAGTTTTAAAGTTTCCCCTACCTTTTCCTTGGTGTTCTGCTGTTTCACTACAATGAGCTTTGATGTAGATTTATTTTTACTTAACTTATTTAATAAGAGTAAATTTTTAATCAGAAAGATAGGGCTGTAACTTCTGTCCTGTCTGGAAAATTCTCAGCTATTTTCTCTTTCAGAAGAGTTTCTTTAGAAACTCTTAGTATTATCTGGTGAAGTTTCTTGGCTTATTGTTCAGGTCTCTTACTTTTACTTTTTTTATTTTTAAATATAATTGTCTCTGTATATTGCATTTGGGGGAATTCCTCTTCATTCTCTTCAAATTAACTATTTTCTTTCTTACTAATCAGGCTGGAGTATTATATCCACTGAGGTATATATTTTGTTGTCTACATTTTTCATTCTTAACATTTCTAAGTGCTGCTTTCACATTTTCATTTGTACCTGTTTCATTTCTGCTTGGTTTTCATTGGCAATTTATTAGAGTTCAATAGATTTTATTCCACCATCTATCTCTTTTTCAGGATCTTACAGTCTTTTTTTTTTTTTTTCTTTTTGCGGTATGCGGGCCTCTCACTGTTGTGGCCTCCCCCGTCGCGGAGCACAGGCTCCGGATGCGCAGGCCCAGCGGCCATGGCTCACGGGCCCAGCCGCTCCGCGGCATATGGGATCCTCCCAGACCGGGGCACGAACCCGTATCCCCTGCATCGGCAGGCGGACTCTCAACCACTGCGCCACCAGGGAGGCCCCTCTTACAGTCATTTTAAAGTCTTTTTTAGAATTGCTTTGTTATCTTAACCTTAACTGCGGTGATTTCATGCTGATTTTGTAGTGTGGCTTTTCTGGTGTGATTTTCTTCTTGTATTTTTGAGCTCTGTAGGTTCATCTTGAATAACAGATTTGTTTTTTTTTTCTTATTTCTCTTCACTCACCTCTATCTAGTAGTTTTGTGGCTTCTTTTACCAGGGCTTCCAGAGTCCCCAGTTCTGAGCCTGGATTTATAGATGTGTTTTGCAACTCACAGCCCTTGGTGACACTGGGGCTGTCACATATTCAGTCATGTATCTGGGGGCAGCTTGGCTCCGTTCCATGTCATGAGGTTGTGCCTAGGTCTTCCTGGATCCCAAACCCCACAGCATCATATAAGCCATAGTCCCAGGCAGTGTTTGGCAGAAGTTCTGTTTAGCTGTCCTTCACCAGTCAGAAAGCTCTGCCTCAGTCACGAGTTTAAGAAGGGAGCCTGGCTCTTGTCCTCTGCCTCAGGTGGGCACATTTATTCTTGGCTAAACCCAGGAGCAAACTCTGCTTTCCTTCCAGGCATTGATCTCACAAGGCTTTGGCTTCTGTCCAGGTCATTAATTATCTTACTGTTGTTTTCCATTCTTCTAGCAAGGAAGGATTTCTTATTCTTTAGCCTGGCTATGCCTTTTAGTTTTCCTTTTAAAATGTGTTGTGTATCATTGCTGTTTGGTCAGATTGTGAGGGGGTGGCCCTCAAGAAGTGCACTTACATTCTATATTAACCCCAAGGCCCCAATTTTGTCATTAGATGATCAGAAACAATGTTTTGTTTTGTTTTACATTTTTAAGTTACAACTAACACTCAAGTTGTTTTCAGTTACGTAGAGCCCTTTGATAGAAATCAAGAGAGAAGAATAGAGACCGTAGGGTTTCCCAAGTGGACCTGAGGTTTATTATGGTGGTGGATCTAGAGTTTCTGGGATTAAATATTTATTTTCTCCTTAAGGGTAGAAACATATGTTTTAATCTCTTTGAGCCTTAGTTTCCCCATCTATAAAATGGGAAAATTGTTTCAATATTTTGGAGTTTTTATGGGGATTAAATAAAATGTATATGAAGTATATACCATGGTGTCTGACTCTATACCTTGGAAGATAGTAATAAAAAATCCAGGGGGCTTCCCTGGTGGCGCAGTGGTTGAGAGTCTACCTGCCAATGCAGGGGACACGGGTTCGTGCCCCGGTCTGGGAAGATCCCACGTGCCGCAGAGCAGCTGGGCCCGTGAGCCATGGCCGCTGAGCCTGCGCGTCCGGAGCCCGTGCTCTGCAACGGGAGAGGCCACAACAGTGAGAGGCCCGCGTACCGAAAAAAGAAAAAATCCAACTGAGATGCTTAAGCAAAATGTAAATTGATTGGCATATTTTACTAGAAGTTCAGAGACAGGGTTCAGAAGCACTAACCTAATCCAGTGCCTCCAGTCATGATTCCTTGTGATTCTCTTGGATTTACCGTCTTCATATAGATCTACTTGTTGGACTGATAGTGACAAGCTGCCAGGACCTATCTGTGTATCACAACATCCAGAAAAGACAACAGTTATGTAGGGGGGTAAAATGTGCTGGTTGGCTAAATCCACATGCCTCATTCTTTGAGCCTGGGGTAGGAACAGGTTCCCCTGAGTTTCCAAATATGTAGCTGGGAGGAGGACTCTTGTTAAGAGGGTAAAAGGGGGTTCTGGGTAGGAGTGCTAGGATGTTTTGGGTACCCAACTCAAACTGACAATAGAAAAATGTAGTACCTTATAGCACAGGCAGTCCAAAGTCATGGCTCAGTGGTACGGCAAAGCCTGCTTGTGCCAGCTCACAAGAGTCAATTGTTCAACACTCAGGAATTTTGTAAGCCAACTGTTAAACTGTTGGTAGCTTGATGTTGCTATGGTGGGAGTAATTACCTTACATTTTTAAAGTAGAAGAGATCAGTTTACTGTGAAACCCAGTGAATATCAGGAGACTTCTGCAGGTTTTGCTTAAAAGTCAAATGTTTAATTTCTAGCCACCAAGCAAGCATCTGTCTGGTAATACTTACGGTGATGAAGCTAAGACCAAGCTCCTTCTTCTTTTTTTCCATGAGAATGTTTGAAGGGAGGGATTAACTTCCTGATATCAACAGTAATCGTTTTTTTTTTTAATGAGAGGAGACGAATCTAGCTGGTAATGTTAGCTGCCTTGTGAGACGTCTCCAGTCATCAACTGTTAGCTCCTATTGGAGCCACTAACCCAGAAACATGGAGGCTGGCTGCCACCGGTGGCCACCGAACCAAGAAAGCAGACCCTCTCCTTTCCCTCCTGCTCACCCCATTTTCTCAGCTTTCTCCTCTTCACCCTCTTCTAATAACACCGGCATGAAATCACCTCTCTCTTGCCCTCTCCTCTCTTTGACTTCTCTTCCCCATCTTTGTTCTTCTTTTCCTCCATCCCATGCTTTTGCTGTGTGGTTTCCCTTCTTTCTCTCTCTCTTTCACATTGGTTTCATTAGGAAGGTTATGTAACCATGGTAAAAAAAATATTTTTAACTTAAAAAAAAAAGACTAAGGATCTAGAGATCCAGGATATGTTGGCCGCAGAAAATATTTCATCAGGGTACCTTGGATCTACTGTGCATATGGCACTAATGATCTTGTGGCGTCTGCCCTAGATGAACAAGCTAACTTCAGCTAGGAGGAAAAAATCTTAACTACAAAATTAAAGGCCAAAGGTCAAAGGACTAGTCAGCTGGTCCTTCAAATGCATCAGTGGAGAGTGAGGATGGCTCAACACATATCCATCAATGAAAGGTACACCAGGGTCAGCAAGAGGAAATGTTCCCTGTTCAGTGACAAAGCTAGGGACTTCTCTGGGGGCGCAGTGGTTAAGAATCCTCCTGCCAGCGCACGGGACACAGGTTCGATCCCTGGTCCGGGAAGATCCCACATGCCCCAGAGCAACTAAGTCCGAGCGCCACAACTGCTGAGCCTGCGCTCTAGAGCCCGCGAGCCACAACCACTGAGCCGGTGCACCACAACTACTGAAGCCCACGCGCCTAGAGCCTGTGCTCCGCAACAAGCCACTGCAATGAGAAGCCCACACACCACAAGGCAGAGTAGCTCCCGCTTGCTGCAACTAGAGAAAGCCCGTGCGCAGCAACGAAGACCCAACGCAGCCAATTAATTAATTAATTAAAATAAATCTTAAAAAATAAATAACAAGGCTACTCTTTGCTTTCAATTGGCCACAAGATGGCAGTGTTTCTTCAAGTACTAACTGCCCTGCTTGTATAAAAGACTTATCCCTACCAAAACATATCCCAGTCATCTCATATTTTGATTCTTTTTTTTTTTTTCCTAGTAGAGGCGAAGCACAGCCTGGAGTAGTAGGTCAAGACTCAGTCTGGAATCAGGCAAATCCAAGTTCAATTTCTGGCTCTGCCACAAACTGACTTACGACCTTGAATTAAACATCTCCAAGTTTCTGTTTCCTCACCTAGAAGATGAAAGACACATCTGGCTTGCCCTTCTTGTGACTTTGAGAGGAACAAGAAGAAAATACATGGGCAAGTGTAATAAATTATAATGTACTATGGAACGAGTTGTTAACCATTAATGTGCATAAGAATCACCTGAAGAAATTTTTCTTTTCTTTTTTTTTTTTTTTTTTTTTTTTTTGCGGTACACGGGCCTCTCACTGCTGTGGCCTCTCCCGTTGCGGAGCACAGGCTCCAGATCCGCAGGCTCAGCGGCCATGGCTCACGGGCCCAGCTGCTCCGCGGCATGTGGGATCTTCCCGGACCGGGGCACGAACCCGTGTCCCCTGCATCGGCAGGCGGACTCTCAACCACTGCGCCACCAGGGAAGCCCCTGAGCAAATTTTTAAACTGCGTATTTCCCAGGTCTTGTTCCCAGAGATGTTCTGTAGATCCAGGGCCGTGCCTGGGAATGTGCATATTACCAAGCACCCTTGATAAGCATCATGTTGAAGGCCCTTGGACCCTAATTTAAGAAACCGCATTATACAAATACATACCAGTAGAAAGAGAGATTAAGGCACAGAAGTTATTCTTAACTTCCTTTGTAATGGCACTTATTATTTTCTATTTTGAATAAAATTTTATGAAATCCCCTCTCCTCATAGATTAATTAATCAAAGCAGAAATATGCATTTTGTTCATCCTTTCATGTTCACAGCAAGTATCTGGACATATTTATTGTGTGATAATCAGATCTAGGACAGTCTGTAGAGCATCCCTAAAAGTTTTACCCCATTTATGGGTATATTTGGGTAACAGGACTTGACAGACTCAACAGAATTGTCTTAGCTTTGCTTTTGGACTCCCATGGGCTTATCTTTGCTTCCAAATAAGTGACCCAGTGCCTTCTGGTAATGGCTGGATCGTGCACTTCACCCTGCCGAAAGAAGCAGATGTGCAGGAAGTTTAGCAATGAAGCTTCTGGAATCTCCTGGAGTTCTCTGTCACTATGACTATCACAGACCACCAGGATTTTTTGACCAGTACTGGCAGCATTTTCACAATTTCTACACAAAGCCTCGGCCCCCCTACTCTTCCAAGGGTGCTCCTCCAGTGGGCTGTTGCCCCAGCAGAGAAGGTCCCACTCAAAGGATGAACAGAGCAGGAGAGCTATGCAGTCTGGCCCCTTGGGTGCGGGGCTAGGGTGGGATAGCACAGACGTGACAACCCCAGCACCTGGATGTGGGTGTTTCTAGTTTCATCTTAGGCAACAGGAGATAGCAAAGTTTTCCAAAAGGGCTATAGAAATTTGCTTCACTTGGACCTTGTTCAGACTTCACACTGCTACAGAAAGGACGGTGCTTAAACAGAACTATAGGATTTTTAGTCTTCTAGAAAATCCTTGTTGAGCAACTGTTTTTGAACCAGGCACCATTTTAAGCCTTTCACTAAAATGTTAATAAAATATCCAAAGACTCTGCTATTTGTGGAGCTGAGATTCTAACAACAGGAGACACACAATTAACAATAAGTGGACATGATTGCACTTGGTCTTTGTAAAGACCATTTGTTGAATTGGTGGAACCCTGAATCAGTAAATGCGGGGGGATCTCAATGCAGCACTTTCTACACCCCATCCTGCCAAGTCCTGTGCAGAGTACACTCTACCCTTGGGCATTTTTTTCACTCTGCCAACTTTTCTAGGGATTGACCTATGCCTCACACCTTAGTCATCTTTTCACTGAGACAGGACTTTCTTGAGAACACAGCATTTGGAAAGTCCCTTTCTTCACCCCTCCCTTTTTGTTTTTAATTGAGATGAAATTCACATAAGATTACCCACTTGAAAGTGTACAGTTCAGTGGCATCTAGTATATTTGCAGTGTTGTGCAAGCGCCCCCTCTATCTAGTTCCAAAACAGTTTCATCACTCCCAAAGAAAACCCTGTATCCATTAAGGGGTCACTTCTCCCCCTCTTCTCCCTCCAGCCCCTGGAAACCACCAATCTGATTTCTATCTCTAAGGGTTTAACTTTTCTGGACATTTCATATAAATGGAAACATATAATGTGTGGTCTTTTATGTCCAGCTTCTTTCATGAAACAGTATTTCCAAAAACATTCAAGTGAAGCTGCAGATTTTAATTCTGCACAGTCAGAAAAGGAAGTGTAATGCCAGCTAGTTCTTACCTGATAGTAACAATCAAAGGCTTTTCTGATTTCTTCAGCTTCAGAAGGTGACATATACAATGATTGTCAGACTTCTATTTTCTAGGGCGAGTTTTCTTTGGATAAAGATCTAGAATAACACTTGAAACTAACACAACATTTTAAATCAACTATACTCCAGTAAAATTTTTTTTTTAATCCGGAATACAGGTGACAATGGTAATAGCTTTGATAGATCATTTCATACCCTTACCTCAATTTCTGCCCTTACTGTCAATAAGAGCAAATGTTTCAGTAGGGAAGTTCAGCGAGATGTTTTCCTGCAGGGAGTGAGGATGGAGGGTCTCAGATGTGGAGAGCTTCGAGGTAGTCTTACTCTTCTATTTATGGAGAAATATCAATGGGCCCCTCAAGAATCCTTTTCAGTTTTAACTCCATCAATGCATCTTATTCCCAGACTTTGAGGTAGGTATTATTACACCCATTTTAAGGATGAAGAAACTGAGGCTTTAAGAAGCTAAAGCTTTGTACAAATTTATACATCTTTCTACTGACAACTGAGACTGAGTTTTTATACTCTAGAGAAAGTTCTAAAATAATGAGCAGTGTCATTTGCAGGAACTCTTCGTCATACCCTCACCAGAAGCCTAATGAACTTTCATTGAAAACCAACATGGGTCTGACATAAGATTTAGAGTTAGATGAGACGCTGCCTGCCCTCACCTAGAGAAGGCTCTCAGTGACACTCAGTAAAGATGACCAGACCAGGCTCAATTCAGCCAGGTATCCTCTATGCCTCGTACCGCTTTTCACAAACTCTGTGTGTGTGTGAGAGTGTGTGTGTGTGTGTATGTGTGAATTCCCTATTCTGTTTCAAGTCTACCAGAGGCAGTGGTTCCTAATGAGAGCTATAGTAGCATTCTTTGTTTCCACGTGATGCTTTCATGATTGCTCTTGACAAAATGTTTGAGATGGCAGCTAACTGGCTTTAGAAGCACACACATACACACAGACCTTTAATATTACCCTTTGCTAACTCAAGAAATATATATTTCTTGAAATATATCTATTTCAGGAATATATATATATATTCTTGAGTTTATCTCATGGTGGAAATATATAGCAGAAAACATCTATACTAATTAATTAATTTCTTCTCTAATGAGGGATATCAAGAAAAAGTACAGGTGCTATGAATTGGTATAACAGGGAAACCTAATCTAGACTGGGATGGGGCTAGAAGATTAGGGAAGGGCTTCTCGAGGAAATGATGTCAAACTGTGTATTCTTCCATATCTAAATGTATCTCTATATAGATATGAACAGATATTCATGAAAAATTAAAACATGAATATCTCCGGGCAGTGAGCACTGGAATTATGTGGGGTTATTCTTTTGCACACACACGCATACACACATATATAAAACAAAAGTTATTTTTTAAGGCATTTCCTATGCAGATAAGGTACATACACATTTGTTGAAAGTTAGGTTTAAGCACAATCAAATCAAAAACTGGTTTAATCTCTGCTGATTTTGTATCTTTGACTGTAACTTTTACTAAATAAGGAGCTATTTGATGTTCATAGAGAAACTTAGGAAATCTCAGATGTTTTATTTTTCCAAGAATTGGATTGCAAAATAGGTATTACAAACTCAAATAATGACAGTGTCTGCTGGACCCTAATTGAAGCCATCACACGTGGCTAATTTTCCTGTAACACCAGGCAGTGAGCCTCCTTTGTGATGAACTCACTCAGGTCACAGCACCTTTGCTGTGTGGGTATGTGAAGGAGGCTACTGGGCAGAGTTTCCAGTACTCGGGAGCTTGCTGTCTTGTGGGAAAGACAAGCCAATCACATAAAAGCACATTCTGAGTGCATGTGGGCTGCATTCTCTTATTCCTGCGAATAACCCAAAATGTCAGGCAGGATATATTGACTGTGGTCATTTAATCTGTATGGTAATGAGGGCACATGAATCAACTTGTGGGGTAAGTTTAAAACGTAGAGGACTGTTCTCATGTGTAGATTCTAATGCAGAGGAGCGGAGCTGACGTCTGAATTCCTAACATGGTTTTCCATTAGTGAATTCCAGTGAAGATCCCTTGAGAAATACTGACCTAGAGGACCTGTAGATGGGCTTCAAGGAGCCTTGAGTCCGCTAAAATTATGTATTAAATTGAGCTTGCGTGTAAATTTGTCTAGGAAACAGCCCATCCTGTTCATCATCTTCTCTAAAATCCACGTTGAAATCGCCTCCTTGAAGAAGATTGATTGCCGTGCACTTCTCAAGGGCCAGATGCTCATCAGGCATTTCACTTCACTTCAACAAAAACGTATGGACTGGGGTCTTCCCTGGTGGCGCAGTGGTTGAGAGTTCGCCTGCCGATGCAGGGGACACGGGTTCGTGCCCTGGTTTGGGAAGATCCCACATGCCGCGGAGCGGCTGGGCCCGTGGGCCGTGCCCGCTGGGCCTGCGTGTCCGGAGCCTGTGCTCCGCAATGGGAGAGGCCACAGCGGTGAGAGGCACGCGTATCGCAAAAAAAAAAAAATGTATGGACGAAGTATTTTACAGATGGCGAAACTGAAGCTCAGAGAAGTTAACTGTTCTCTCCACCTCCTCAACACCCCTGTACAATTCACCCATTTAAAGTGTATAGTTCAGGGAGGGTGGGAGGGAGACGCAAGAGGCAGGAGATATGGGGATATATGTATATGTATAGCTGATTCACTTTGTTATAAAGCAGAAACTAACACACCATTGTAAAGCAATTATACTCCAATAAAGATGTTAAAAAAATAAAGTGTGTAGTTCAGTAGTTTTAAAAATATTCATGGAGTTGTGCAGACATCACTATAATCTAAATTTAGAACATTTTCATCACCTCACCAAAACAAACCCATACCCATTACCAATGAGTCCACATTTGCCCACCTCCAGCCCTAGGTAACCACTAATCTACTTTCTGTCTCTGTATTCTGGACCTTGGATGTCAGTGGAACCATGCAATATGTTGCCTTTTGTGACTGGCTTTTTTCCACTTAGCATAATATTTTCAAGGTTCATCCATGTTATACTATGTACCAGTACTTCACTCCTTTTTACAGGAGAATACTGTATAAAATATACATTGTATAGATGTATCACAATTTATTTATCAGTTGATGGATATTTGGGTGGCTTAAACTTCTTGGCTATTATAAATAATGCTGCTATGCACATTCGTGTACTAGTTTTTGTGTGGACATATGTTGTTATTTCTCTTGGGTATATACCTAGAATTGCTGGATCATATGGTAACTCTATGGTTTACATTTTGAAGAACTGTCAAACTTTTCTAAAAAGTGGCTATGCCACTTTATATTTCCAGCTGCAATGAATGTGGGCTCCAATTTCTCCACATTGTCCCTAGTACTTGTTACTGTCTGTCTTTTTGATTAGAGCCATCCCACGGGGATGTGAAATGATATCGCACTGTAGTTTTTATTTGCAACTCAGTAATGACTAATGATGTCAACTTATAATTTATGAGCCTATAGGCCATTTGTACATCTTCTGTGGAAGATATGCCTATTCATATCCATTACCCATTTTTTTGGCTTATTTGTCTTTTTTATTACTGAATTGTTAGTGTTCTTTATGTATTCTGGATACAAGTCACTTATCAGATATACTATTTGCAATATTTCTCCTGGTCTTTGGCTTGCCTTTTCACTTTCTTAATGATATCATTTTCGGTCCAAAACATTTTAAGTTTAATACAGTCCACTTTGTCTATCTTCTTATCTTGTCACTTGTGCTTTTGGTATTATATCTATGAACCCATTGTTTAACCCAACGTCACAAAGATTTATTCTTATGTTTTCCTCTAACAATTTCATAGTTTTATACCTTTAGGTTTATGTCTATTTCAAGATAATTTTGTCATATGGTGTGAGATAGGCACCCAAATTGATTTATTGGCATGTGGATACCCAGTTGTCCCAGAACCATTTGTTGAGGAGACTGTTCTTTCCCCATTGAGCTGCTTTGGCACCCTTGTCAAAAATCAATTGATGATAAGTATAAGGGTTTATATATGAACTCTTAATTCTACTCCATCAATCCATATATCTATCCTTATGCCAGGAAGTTCTGAAACAAGAAAATATGAGTGTTCTAGCTTTATTCTTTTTTTTCACGATTGCTTTGGCTATTTGAGGTCTCTTGCATTTCCATATAAATTTTAGGATCAGTTTTTACATTCGTGAGAAATAAAAAAGCCATGTAACTGCAGACCACATTTTATACTTTATCTCCCTCTTCTTTCTTGATATTAGACCCAGAATATATATGTCATTGGCAGACATATATACTATTCAAGATGCTGTGTTATTAAATAATGTTTCCATATTCAATTTTCACCAAACTATCATCAAACAAAAACTTAATTATAGCTGTGAAAGAAGGAAAACCCAAAATATCTGTAATATTATGGGCTATCAAAGCTATGGGATCTTAATAACTTACTAAGTGTTGTGCTTCAAAGGCTTTTATACTGTTGATGACTGATTACTATATAGGAGTTAAGGTTACATGCTTAAAGTATAACATTTGAGATTTAAAAAATCTGCTGGTATATTGTTAAAATTTAACAATTTGTTTCTAAATGATGAGATGGGGATTCCATTCTGCTCTAGGTGAGCACTTTTCCATAAATAATATAGTGTAGGTGAGAGAAGTATTACTACCAATGAAAATTCACGTTGTATATAATTAAGACTCTCTTTTGTTTTCTTCTAAACTATATTTTTCAACATTCAAAAGGGGCCCAGAATCCTATGATTTTGAAAAATTACATAATAGGAAAGTTAAGGAGAAAGAATTGCAAATATAATACTTTTTCTAGTAATGGAGTGTCTTGTTTATTAAATTCATTTAAGTAATGCTAACTGAACACATACCATCTGTGGCAACAGAACAGACAAGGTCTCAACTTCACGATGCTGACAGTCAAGTGTAGGAGGCTTTCCTCCAAGCCTGCCAATTTAGTACTGTGACCCGTAAATTCCTTCCAAATCATTCTGCCTTTATAGCAGTGTGGCCTTGGCTAACACATGTAACCTCTCTGGATCTTAATTTCCTCGCCTGTAAAATGTCTATAAGGTTAAAAAGATTAGATGATGTGAACAGAACACTTAGTGTGCAGCAATGACATAGAAAAGAAGAATAGGTTATGTATGGAGCACAAATCTGAGCCCTTTCAGATTCCTTCAACTCCACCTGTCTCCCAGGGCCCCAACTACTACTCCACCTATCAAGTACGTCCCCTAAACTCTGCTTATCCCTGTCATCTGCCACCTAAGGCCACCCAGTAACTCGCGCTGAGTGTGTTGACTCAGGCTTGACCGACCACCTGCGCTCTTGGCATTTCTGGTTCTGATCATCATTTCTGGGTTTAGACAGAACGCCACATATCAGGGTTTGGAATGTAGCATCCCAAGAGGTTACTGAAAAGACTAGATGACACAACCCAGAAGTACAGGGGCATTTTCTCCTTGTGGGGAAAATTTCGACCATTGGAAAACATGCATTGGGAGGAATCTAGGCAGATAAATCCTCTCTCCCTCCTCTTTCTTCAAAGGATAGTTTCTCCTTGCCACTCAATTGGAGAACATCCAAGTAGACAGATATGTCTGCTGAGCAACCCTCTGTGTCTTTTCATGACTAGTCATGGAGCAGTAGACAGCATCATTTCTGATGGTTTCACATCCTTCCTTGCCAGGAATTCTCAGATACACATTTCAGCAGAGTTCAGGTCTAAATTTTATTGCCATTACTTCCTTTCTTGGTGTAAGAATTTTTTTCATGTATATGTTGAGTAAGAAATATCTAAGAGCTATGACACATTGATAAACTAATAGAAAACTCATGCCTTGAACATAAGTTCCTGGAAGACTTTTGCGCATCAGGCTCTCTGGAAAAGTCGGAAATGATAACACTAGAAAGGAAACATTCCAGCTGTCTTAAGGAGAAATCGTTTAAGCTTTAAAACTCAAGCATCGGCCACAACAGTGAGAGGCCCGTGTACTGCAAAAAACAAAAACAAAAACAAAAAAAACTCAAGCATCCTCATCTTCTTTTTCTCCCTCACTTCCCACATCCTATCTATCTCCCATGCTAGTCAATGGAACTTATTAATTTTTTTTAACCATGTACTTGGTCTTTGGCCCATTATCAATTTATTCAGCCTCTACTCACCACACTTCTAGACAAAATCCTCAGATTTGCTGGTTAGCCAGCCTCCAGTCTCACCCCACTTGAACCCATTTTCCAAATTGCCACCAGATCCGTCTTTCTTTTTTTTAAACACTGTGTTTTTAATATTTATTTATTTCAATTAAAATTTTTCCTTATTTTTTTTTTTTTGGCTGCATCGGGTCTTAGTTGTGGCACATGGGATCTTCGTTGAGGCATGCAGGATCTCCTGTAATGGCGCATGGTCTCTTCGTTGCAGTGCTCGGGCTTCTCTCCGGTTGTGGCGTGAGGTTTTCTCTAGTTGTGGTGTGAGGGCTCCAGGGTGCATGGGCTCTGTAGTTTGCAGTGCACAGGCTCTCTCGTTGAGGCACGCGAGCTCAACAGTGGTGGCACGCAGACTTAGTTATCCCGCGGCATGTGGGATCTTAGTTTTCCATCCAGGGATCGAACCCAAGTCCCCTGCACTGGAAGGCAGATTCTTTACCACTGGACCACCAGGGAAGTCCCCAGATCAGTCTTTCTAAAATATAAGGCAGATTGCTTTGCTCTCCTGCTCACAAATCCTCAATCATTCCTCACCGTCTCTTAGAGAAAGCCTTCAGGTTAAACTCATTGTGTGACCACCTGCCCACCAGTATGGAGTAATTACAAGAGTATGATAAATATTGAGGAGGGAAATACTAAGTGCTATGAGAACAGTGAAACAATCTTACACTCTGGTTGGGATAGTGGGCAATGTTTTAAGAAATGTGTTGATATTTGAGCAATGTTCTTTTGGAAACTAGATTTAAAAAGTGTCCAGCCATTGACTCTTTACTGTTCTTTCTCCTACATAAGGATGTTCACTCTGGCAGATCACATCATTGTCCAGAGTGTTCCCCCCTCCTCCCAGTGAAAGGGTGATGCATGCAGGCCCCAGTGTGGCTGGACATACAACGTCTGCTCCTTCTTGCAGGAGGATCATCCTTTCCTGCCCCATTTGAAATGTTGTCAGTCTGGGCCACGTGATTTCTTTGCCCAATGACATGTGAGTGGAAATGTGTGCCTCTTCTGAGTAGCAGCTTTAAGAGCCCTAGTGTGGTTCCTTCATTTCCTTTTTTGCCCTTTACTATGACATCATTATGCTGCAGATTGAGGCTGCTTTCATCTGGGTCCAGAGCAAGGATTATTTGGAGTAGAACTGCAGCTGACCCACAATGGACAAGTGAAATGAGTGAGAAGTAAACTTTTGCTGTTATTAAGTCTCTGGGATTTGGGGAGTTGTTCCTGTAGTAAAACCTAGTCTAAGCTGATCCACATGTTCACAGACAAGGTGTTTCAGTTATCAATTGTTGTTTACAATCCACCTTAAAATTAATGGCTTAAAACAGCAATAATCATTTTGTTTGCTTACAAATCTACAACTTAGGTGGAACTTGGGGCTGGGGAGAGTTGAGGAGTGTCTTTCTGTTCCCTGCAGTATAAACTAGTGCAGTTCAGTGGCTGAGGGCTGGAACCACAAGATGGCTCACTCGCTCCCTCCCTCTCTCCCTCCTGTATCTGGTGGTTGAGGTTGGCTACCACCTGGGATCTCAGCTGGACTCTGGTCAGAACACCAGCATGCAGTTTTTTGATTTACCTTCCTCACAGCATGGTTACTGGCTCTCAACAGCAAGCACTCCAAAAGAAGCAAGCAGAAGTTCCATCGCCTTTATAACCTAGCCTTAGCAATCATATAAAGTCATTTCTACATCACACCTCATATCCTAAACAAAACAAAAAACAAAACAAAACAAAAAATTTGTATTTGTCATACACAGTTCTCCACAGGAACAGAACCAACAAGATATATATAATAAGAGAGAGAGTTTTAAGGGATGGGCTCATGCAATCACGGGGCTGGCATGCCTGCAATTTGCAGGAATCTACATTACAGTTTTGAGTCTGAAGGTGGTCTAGAGGCAGAATTCTGTCAGATTTAAATCAGAGGTTACACATTCCCCAGGAGAAACACAGCTCTAACCACATGAGAGAGATTATCAGTTCTTTTTGTGATTCAACGACAACAACATATATTCATGGACACTAATGAAAAGTAGCTATTTTACAAAAAATTTCATAGGGCAGAGGAGGTTAATAATACACATTCAATTTAAGATACTCTAATTACAATGGAAAAAAATCAAATCAATTTAATGGGAAAGGAAATATTCGGAATGTAGAGGTGAAAAAAATGATTTGAAAGTGAATAAAAGGAGAAGATAACAAATATTTGTCATTAAAATGACTTTAAAGTTGTGATTAATATACTCAGACATTAAATAGATTTATAGATTTATTTCATCCAATTAATTAATAAAACAACCTAGGAAGGGGTTACAGAGTATCATCTAACCATATCATGTGACAAATTTGAAAGAACCCAGAGATCAGGATTTTAAAACTAAACTCATAAAATGAGTATTAACTTGGAATCTCCCATTGCCTTCATAAAAACTCAGAAAGAATGTGTGTGTAGGCAGGTGGAGGGGGAGGGTGTTAGTATTTCTGTCTGTGGCTCAAGAAGACTCATCTTAGAATTATGTAGCCTCCCGGTTCTTCATACTGGTCCCAAGCTTTTGACTGATACATAATTGTATTCAAGTTATCAATTGTCAACCCAGAAACAAAAACCCATTGCAAATTTTGAAGTATTTAATAAGAAAATTGAATATAAAAATTATAAATGCATTTAAAATGTTACATAATTTAATTTACTAAGTTTGTAGATAATTTAATATGTTTGAAATGAGGTTACCGAACGTTAATCAAAACCTCTCCCAGCAATAATAGTTCTTGTTTTACATAACCTGTCCTCAATTAGTAAATATACAAGATTGACAAAAGATGTATAAAGTCTTAAAGAAAACTAGGTTTCTAAATTTTTACCTTAATAAGTTAACCAGTACAATTGAAATCAAAGTAATATCGCATATGACTAAATTAAACATATTAATAAAATTTAGTGGATAAAGAGCTGAAATGTAGGACTAGCAGTGTTTGGAAGTTTCTTTTCTATTTCTACTTATTCTCAGTACTGAAAATGTGTTTCTGGCACCACAGTCTTCATTCCATTAATTAGTTTGAATCCCTCACCATTTTTTGAGTATAACATAATAATCCTAGTGGTAATAGTCTATTAAGTAGCTCCCTACCAACAATGGCTTAGTTCTATATATAACCTCAGGTACTAGCCTGTATGAATTACAAAGAAGAAGCTCATAATTTTAATTGCCAAGGAACTTGCAAAATTATTTTTATGACAAAAAAGTTACATCGATTTGGGTCCTTTATCATTCTATTTCCTTTTTTAATTGGGAAGAAACTAGTAAACTATTCAGAGACAAATATTCTCTTTCATCAAGAAGTTTTCCATATTGTATTCTTCTGAAGGCCAAAGAATGTGTTAAGTAAGCTTAAGTTATCAGTAAGATCTCTAAATATGCATATAAACATATAAAGTTATATGCTAAAACTTTTAACTCTGAGTACTGTACTCTGTGTGATTAGCTTCCCATGCACTTTGTATTGTTAAAATTATCTCTCATAAATATATCTTACTTTTCTAATTAGAACAAATTTTTTTTAAATTTAAATGACGTATACAATGTTCTAAATACCAAATAAGAAAGTCATACTTACATAAGAATATATGACCACAGGGAACCAACCAAAAGAGCTCTCAATGGCTGAAGCTGGAACAATTTGAGCAACAAAATAACATAGTATTGGATTATAACCCAAAGTATAAAAGAAATATCCACAAGTCCGTACTGATATAAACAAATGATTGATTAAATTAACAAAGAAGGGAGAAGAGACAAGTCTCCCATGCAGAAAAATTCCAAATAATTGATGCAGATACTCCCTAATCTCTATGTGTGAGCTGTTTAGGGTGACTTCCTTCCAAAGAGTAGGATATGGAAATGGGGGGGGAAAGTTACAGTGGAGAAACTGGACAAACACTATCCTAGCCACATGATCAAGGTCAACCTGAAGGTCATTAAGCATATTGACAGTGTGTAACCTTGGTACAATGTGATAAAAATGACACTTTACCTATGTGATCTTCCTTTCCCTAACTCATAGCCCCAGTCTAATCTTGAGACCTCAGATAAATCCCAACTGAGAGGCATCATACTTGAGTAATAGTTCTCAAAACCATCAAGAAAACAAAGAAAACTCTGACAAACTGCCACAGCCAAGAAGAGCCAATGGAGATATATGACTAAATGTAACGTGGTAACTTGGATGGGAAAATGGAACAGAATAAAAACATTGGGTAAAAACTAAAGGAACCTGAATGAAAGGTGGACTTTAGCTAAAAATAATGTATGAATGTTGCTTCATTAATTGTAACAAACGTACCATCTTATATAAGATATTAATAATAGAAGAGAGAGAGAGGTCAGCATTACAGTGGCATGAAATACTCCCTTTGTCTCTCCCCGTCAATCTACAACCAGTAAAACATCCTTAATTCAATGACGGTTTCTCTTTCTAACACACCAGGATGCCAGAGAGTTACACACATCTGTACATCTAAAGGTGGGTAGACTGGAACATATAGAAGGGACGAAAGCACGGGAACAGTGGAGGCAGTGCCTGTGATCCTGGACCCCCAGTCATGGTGGCTGAGCCAGCAGCCCCAAAGGATCTGGCAGCCGCAGGGAAGGCAGCATACACAACTCTGACCTCATGGCCACAGGAAACTGGGCAGCTGTGGCAGTGTGGCCTTTGGCCCTCTCCCTCCAACTGTGAAGGTGACTGAGACTCTGGCCCCCTTGCCTACATTGGCAGTGCCTGTGAACGCAGCAACCCCAGACACAGTAGAGGCATCCACAACCCCAGCTCCTCCCCTCATCCCACCCCTCCTCCCATGGTTGTGGAGACCACCACCCAGGTGACCCTGGACATGGCAGAGACCCCTGCTATCCCTATGCCCCAGGTGGCAACGCCAGTAACATCAGCGAAACCAACAGCAGCAAGGTACCAGCAACTGAGCCCAGAGGCACAAGCAACAACAACAAGGGTATAGGTGACACCTCTGGCAGAGGCAATGGAGGGTGGAAAGCACTGATTCTCAAATACAGGCATACCTTGTTTATTGTGCTTTGCTTTATTGTATTTTTTATAAGTTGAAGGTTTGTGGTAACCCTGCATTGTCAGATGATGGTTAGCGTTTTTTAGCAACAAAATTATTTTTAAAATTAAGGTATGTACATTGTTTTTTAGACATAATGCTATTACACGCTTAACAGACTATAATACAGAGTAAACATGCATTTTATATGCACTGGGAAACCAAAAAATTCATGTGACTTGCGTTATTGCAGTATTTGTTTTATCAGTAGTCTGGCACCGAACCCACAATATCTCAGAGGTATGCCTGTATAGCCAGAGGCAGCTCAGGTAAGAGGAACAAGAAACATGTGCTATAGTGCCACTTACTGAAAAACAAAAAGAGGCCTCTGATTACTAAACTTGAATTGTTAGAATCTAGTAAAAAAAAAGCTCTACCTAAAGGTGAATGGTATTTGCTACTCCAAATGCACCAGCAGAGGAACAACCCATCAAGTACCATGAAAAACCATGCAAAATAGTATCATAAAAAGAAAATGATAATTCTCCAGAAACTGTACTTGAAGTCATGGAATACTGCAATCTAACTGATAGAGAATTCAAAATAGCTGTCATGAAGAAACTCAATGAGCTACAAGAAAACTCAGAGGCAGTTCAGTGATCTCAGAAATAAAATTAATAAACAGATGGACTACTTTACTAAAGAGATTTAAACTCTAAAAAAGAACTAAACAGAAAATCTGGAGCTAAAGAACTCAATAAATGAAATACAGAACACATTAGAAAGCATTGGAAATAGAACAGACCATATGAAAGAGAGAATTAGTGAGCTTGAAGATAGAAATTTAGAAATGATATAAGTAGAAGAGAAGAGAGAACTAAGATCTAAAAAAATGAAGAAATTCTATGAGGACTATCCAACTCTATGAGGAAGGGAAACATAAGGATAATGGGTATCCCAGAAAGAGAAGAGAGGGAGAAGGAAGCAGAGAGTTGATGTAAATAAATACTAGCTGAGAACTCCCCAAGTCTGGGGAAGGAACATATACAAGTCCATGAAGCTAAAGGAGCACCTAATTACCTCAACAAAAAAAGGCTCTCTCAAAAACACATTATGTTAAAACTATCAAAAGTCAATGACAAAGAAAGAATTTTGGGGCCTCCCTGGTGGCGCAGTGGTTGAGAGTCCGCCTGCCGATGCAGGGGATACGGGTTCGTGCCCCGGTCTGGGAGGATCCCATATGCCGCGGAGCGGCTGGGCCCGTGAGCCATGGCCGCTGGGCCTGCGCATCCGGAGCCTGTGCTCCGCAACGGGAGAGGCCACAACAGTGAGAGGCCCGCATACCGCAAAAAGAAAAAAAAAAAAAGAATTTTGAAGGCAGACAGGGAAAAAAGGCAGTAACCTGCAAAGGAAACCCCATTAGGCAATCAGCAGACTTCTCAGCAGAACCTTTACAGGCCAGTAGACAGTGGAATGTCATACTTAAAATAATGAAAGATAAGAACGGTCTGCCAAGAATACTCTATCCAGCAAAGTTATCATTCAGATATAAAGGAGAAATATTTTTTTGGATCTGTCTCCTCAGGCAAGGGAAACAAAAACAAAAATAAATAAATGGAACTACATCAATTTAAAAGCTTCTGCACAGCAAAGGAAACTATCAACAAAATGAAAAGACAACCTACTGAATGGGAGAAGATATTTGCACATCATATATCCAATAAGGGGTTGATATTCAACTATGTAAAGAATTCAAGGGCTTCCCTGGTGGCGCAGTGGTTGAGAGTCCGCCTGCCGATGCAGGGGACATGGGTTTGTGCCCCGGTCCGGGAGGATCCCACATGCCGTGGAGCAGCTGGGCCCGTGAGCCATGGCCGCTGAGCCTGCGTGTCTGGAACCTGTGCTCCGCAACGGGAGAGGCCACAACAGTGAGAGGCCCGCGTACCACAAAGAAAAAAAAAGAATTCAAACAACTTAACAACAAAAAAACAAACAACCTAATTAAAAATGGGCAGAAGATTTGAATAGACATTTTTCTAAAGAAGACATACAGATGGCCAACAGGCACATGAAAAGATGTTCAATGTTACTGTATTAGGGAAATGCAAATCAAATCTATAATTAGAATTATAAAGGCTATTGTCAAAAAGAATAGAAATAACAAATGTTGGAGAGAATGTGGAGAAAAAAGCACACTTATACACTGTTGCTGGGATTGTAAATTGGTACAGCCACTGTGGAAAACAGTATGGAGATTCCTCAAAAAATTAAGCATAGAACTACCATATGATCCAGCCAATTAATATCCACCTCTGGGTATTTATCTGAAGAATACAAAAACACTAGTTTAAAACAACATACATACCCCTATGTACATTGCAGCATTGTTTACAATAACCAAGAGATGGAAACAACTTAAGTGTCCATGGATAAATGAATGCAGAAGATGTAGTAAGTACACACACACACACACACACACACACACAGTAGAATACTACTCAGTGATAAAAAAGATAAAATCTTGCCATTTGCAAAAACGTGGATGGACCCTGAAAATATTATGCAAAGTGAAATAAATCAGATGGAGAAAGACAAATACCATATGATTTCATTCATATGTGAAATATAAAACAAATAAATAGATAAATGAACAAATAAAAACAAACACAGACACAGAGAAAAGAGTTGTGGTTACCAGGGTGGGCTAGGTGGAAGGGGGAGGGCAAAATGGGTAAAAAAAGTCAACTGTTAACATGATGGGTGGAAAATGTATACAGAATTTGAAATATAATGTTGTACACATGAAACATATAATGTTATAAACCAGTGTTGCCTCAATAAAAAACATAGGGGAAATGGGGTGCTAGGTATATGGAAACACCCTGTATCATCATCTCAATTTTTCTGTAAATCTCTAACTCTGTTCTAGAAAACAAAGTCCATTTTAAAAAATTCACTGTCTTCCAAACACAAAACTTTCAAAAATGGAAACAGTTCCATCAACTATTCTGATGGAAGTCCAGGTCCAACTGGAGAACTTATGTGCTACGATTTGAGAGTGACTCCCAGGAAGCCTGTGCCCCCAAACTATTATGCAATGAGCCAGTCACTTCGTTTCTTGAGTTCCTAAGGCCTTTTCTTAACTTGAGATATAAGTACCTTGTGTGTTTGGAAGCCTTAGAGAGAGGTAGAGAAGAGGGATAGTGAAAAATGTGGAATTATACCTTTTCTTTTTTTGTTCTCTGGGTGGTGTGTTTTACCTCTATCACAATTTGATTTTGTAAAACTGAAGTTAGAGATTTCCCTTCCCCTTTATATTAAAACAGTTTTGTATCTGTCAGCCCAAGCTAATTTTTTCCACCTTCCTCCTTCTTGCTGCGTTGGACTTAAGTTATCCTGGGGTTTGCCTCATTTGTTGATTCTGGATGTTGGGTTGTAGCTGTGAGCTGTATTCCTAGTGTCAAGAATTTGGGAGCACTGTAACTGGGCAAAACGTTTGTTTCTATTTGAAAACTTTAAATATAGTATAATGCGATATATATGGTACAGATAAATATAATACAATATTACACAGTGTGATACAATAATAAAACATACATGTACTCACTACCTAAGTGTAACAAATAGCAGTTCTTATAAGTGTTTCAAATATTTTAATAAAAGAAAACAATTAAAAATATATTCCCAGGAAAAAACTATAAAATACACAAAAATTCCATTCTAAGAATTCTGTATTGTACCTTGAATATAGTAGGAAGTTAAGATGTACAGCCTCAGTAAAAGAAAAATGAAAAGTATAGTACAAAGCTCTGAGAAACAGGAAATTAATAGAAATCTGTACTCTTAAGAGGAGGGAGAAAATATCACAAGTTTCCTCTTATAGTGTCAGGAAGTAACTTACTTTAAAAAGGATACAGAAGGGAAAAAGGAAAAAAAAAGATACAGAAACACTAAAACACAGCCTTGAGTTTATCTTTCCTGGAAAAATACAATCATGTACACACACATACACACGCACACACTAATTTGCCTCAGGGTTTTTTCCTTTCTGGAACTTCCAAAATCACCGAGAGGTCAAACTTACTTTATTTCTAATTACTTTGCCTCTTACTGTCTAAACAACCATCACCTTATCATCTGCTATCATATTCCTTGATTTAGACAGTTGAGTGATCTATTACATACCTCCATAATGCTGTTAGTTCTTATCACTAATCATTTTGTTTATAATTTTATAACATCTCCCCAAGTGGACTGTAAATTCTTTTTAAATTCTATTTTATTTTATTTATGTTTGGCTGTGTTGGGTCTTCATTGCTGTGCGCAGGTTTTCCCTAGTTGCAGCGAGCGGGGGCTACTCTTCGTTGCAGTGAGCAGGCTTCTGATTTCAGTGGCTTCTCTTGTTGTGGAGCACAGGCTCTAGGTGCCTGGGCTTCAGTAGTTGTGGCACGCGGGCTCAGCAGTTGTGGCTCACAGGCTCTAGAGCACAGGTTCAGTAGTTGTGGCACACGGGCTTAGTTGCTCCGAGGTATGTGGGATCTTCCCGGACCAGGGCTCGAACCCATGTCCCCTGCATTGGCAGGCAGATTCTTAACCACTGTGCCATCCGGGAAGTCCTAGACCATAAATTCTTTAACAAGAGCTTGGTGTTATGATTTTGGAGTCCCTGAGCTCAGTGACTTGAGAAGTTGTGCACCTTGTAAATCTTCAACAAGCATATGCTGCTTGCTTGAGTGAACTGGTATTTTTAATGTGTATAATTAGTGGTTTGTTTGCATTTTTCAACTTCATTGAAAACCTCAATGAAGGTTGCATTGTATAACCTTAGCAAATGCCCTCTATTCCTGAGACCATCACTAAATCCTATTATTTTTTTTTTTTTTTATTTTTTTTATTTTTTTTGCGATACTCAGGCCTCTCACTGTTGTGGCCTCTCCCATTGCGGAGCACAGACTTCGGACGCACAGGCTCAGCAACCATGGCTCACGGGCCCAGCTGCTCCGCGGCATGCGGGATCTTCCCAGACCGGGGCACGAACCCGCGTCCACTGCATCGGCAGGCGGACTCTCAACCACTGCGCCACCAGGGAAGCCCAAATCCTATTAATATTTAAAAGCTGTCTCAAGTCTATACTTCTGTAAGAAGCCTTTTCAGGCCCTCCAAACCACAGACATTGACATTTTTAATCCATACAGTTCTTATAGGGGAATAACTCTTATATTTTAGTTTATATAGTACATTATACTTACATTTAAGTTATATTGTAACTTACATTTTCACGTTTATACTTGTGGCACATGCTATGAGCAATTTGACTAGAGATTACAGAAAGTCTGCATCCTGAAGTCAGAGGCCAGACACTGACTGGTTATAGGACCCTAATCATACAGGCTATATGATGCCATGCCTGGACGGTGCTCCATAAACATTTGTGGAATAAATTAAATAACTTAAACCCTCCTGCTCTCAGTTTTTTCATCTATCAAACAGGTGTAATTGGATCTAACCTAGAAGAATTATTGTAAGGACTAAAAGACATAATGTGTTAAATGTAATCATATATAACAGAAAATGTATATTTCAGGACATATCATTGGCATTTGCCTGCCTTTTGGTTTCCCATAGACTTGGTGTGTTTTCTTTACATTTTTTCTTTGCCTTTGAAGGAAAACAAACCCAGTTCATCTTTTATTCCTTCTCTCACTGTACTCCACCTATTTCATTCATGGCACTAATTATGATGCATAGTTTTTGGTGTGCCCACCACCTTATTTTTAGTATCTTTCTCTAGACATCCAAGCGCACCATGTATTGTTCACCTCTATGACCTATGTGTGCCTTACACTGAGGCTGACTACCCATTTGGACCTTCTGAGGATTATCAAGTCTGAGCTGCATAACACAAGGTACACTCCTGGGTCACTTGTGTGAGTCACCCTCAGGACAAAAGGAAACAATCTCTGCTCCCACTCCACCCCTAATAATGAGCTAGGAGAATAAATTATCCTTTCTTCTGAAGGATGTTGGAGACACACTGGCAGGAATAGGTGGGAAATTCCTCCCTGGGGCTGGGAAGTGCATTGGCTCCTGAAGGAGGTCTATTAACTCCTTCAGGACAAAATGACTCCTTTCCTAAGGACTTTCTTAAGCAGGAATTTTCTAATATTCTAGTGCATAAAAATATTCAAGTGTATAAAAATATTTGAGTGCATAAATATCACCAAAGAGTTTATTAAAAATGCAAATTTCCCAGGCCTCATCTGCTGGGAGACTAATTTGTTAGGGGTAGTGCCCAGAAATCTGCATTTATCAGTCACAACTCTCCCCCCTCCCCATTATATTGATGCAGATGGTCCTCTGGCCCCAATTCAGGAAAGACTGTTAGGCTACCAAAATTTCTTTTCTCCAGATTGGTCAGCACCTTCCTTGACAGGGCCAGGTTAGTCCAAAAGCCCCATATAATACCAAATTGGGCTGATAGGATGATACCTTTACCGCTCAGTGGGTTGCTTTGGCAACATGAATTCTAGTAGAACAAGAAGCAGTCAATGGAGTTAGTCATTTAGATACTCAGCAGTTTAAAAGATGAATTCAGGACCCCAAAATTCTGTCCAGTTCCAGAAGATACACTCTTAGAGTGTTCTGGGATATGTCCAGAAAAAGATTAAGTTGGGGAAGAGTTTAAAAACCATGACATATGCAGGATGGCTGAAAGACCTGAGGATGCTGCAGGCTTTGGGAAGGGAGCTGTCTTCAGATAGCCGTAACACTGCTGTCATAATTTGGGGTGAGTGGAGGGGCATTTATTCTGTGTGGCTCCAGAAGGCAAAATATATTTATCCCAACAGATTGTATCCTGATCTGTACCCCCACCCCTCAGTGCATTCAACTCAATGATCTGTCTCACAAACATACCTGGGATCATGATTACATCAATTTAGAGCAAAAATAAATTTAAATAATGATCAAAATTTGATTAAGTCTTTGAAGCTGAGAAAAATACTTTAGTCTCTAATCATTGGAAATTGTCCTGGTACTTTCCTCATCCCATCTCCAGGTCTTTGCTCACTCAGTTTCCACTCTCTGAAGTGTCTTTTCTCTTACTTCTCTGCCTGGTGACCTCCTATTTATTGTTAAAATTAGACAACTCTTCTAGGAAGCCCTCCTTGATTTCCAGGCAGAGCTAATTCTCCATGGGTCTCTTGTGATTCTGCATGTCTTGTGAGTGAGACACAAAGTATCCTTTTGTTTCTGGCTGTCTTTTTAAGGATATTTATACAGCAAGCAGCCTTGGAAGATAGATACAATGTCTCTTTCTGAAGAGGAGGGATTAGTACTTTCATACTAGATTCAGGTTCCCTAAACTCAAGGGGACCTCAGCTATGAAGCAAACATCCAGATGGGTCTCTCCCAGTCACCTTTGTGGGAATTGCTGGGCAAGAGGAAGTGACACAAACATGGAATTCACAGTTTGCATGAAACTGTGTTAGATTAATTTGTTAGCTTGCAAGGAGGGTAAAAGCTCTGATCCATCACAGTTCTTGATAAGTGGCCTCCCTGTTAACTCTTTTTATCATAGTATTAGTCATCTCCAATACTCAGTTTATATTGTGATAGCCCCACTGGAAGTAAGTGACCGTTTTTGTGTTTTTGCTTATATATGTACCTCATGTGATTCAGTGAAAGTATATAAATTAAAACAGTTATCATTAGAGGAATTTGGTTGCCCTCAACTCAACTGAAGACTTAATATGTTGCACTGAATTGAATTCAATTACTATTATTTGCAAATCCTCCTGCTAAAGGAACTTTTTGTTGTTGTTGCGGTATGCGGGCCTCTCCCGTTGCGGAGCACAGGCTCCGGACGCGCAGGCTCAGCGGCCATGGCTCACGGGCCCAGCCGCTCCGCGGTATGTGGGATCTTCCCGGACCGGGGCACAAACCCATGTCCCCTGCATCAGCAGGTGGACTCTCAACCACTGCGCCACCAGGGAAGCCCCATAAAGGAACTTTTTGAAGGAAAAAAACTTCTTAGAAGAGAGGAGAGTAGAGGTGAAAGTGAGAGTGAAGTTATGAAAAACTCAGGAGCAATTGAAGGACACATATTTAGGGCTGGGAGAAAAGTCCTCTCACAGGATGAGAAATGGGTTGGTTCAGGGAAACATTATTTAGACCCATCAGCCAAGGTGCCAATCAGGAGTCTCTGCTAATACTTTTCAACTAATTTTTACCTCTAGCTGTTTCCTAATGGTCATTATCAGCAGCCTCCTATATCTTCCCTAATTTAACATCCTAAGCAATGAGAACATAGACTCAGAATCAGAAATATACGCCCCCCAACACACACATTCCTAATGAATATTGATAAACTAATCTAGCGTTCTTTTCTTCTAAACTAGGAATCTGTTTCTCCACCTAGTTCTCCAGTTACCCATTACCAAACAAGAGGAATTGATATAGGCATTAAACCTATATGCCATTACAGACAAATCTCTCTGGAATGATTTTTGAATGAATGAATTTGAATGAATTCATTTTGAATGAACAAATTTGAATGAATTCATTTTGAATGAATGAATTTGAATGAATTCATTTTGAATGAATGAATGGGATATAAATAAATGGTAAATCACTCCCAGAAGAGTAATGCTGAACAAATGATAAGCCTTGTCATCCTAGCCCTGAAGAAGGGCAATCAGAAAAGTAACTTTTAGGATCAAGAATTAAACTCTCACAGAGATGAGCACCAGATTCTATACAAAACCAGACACACTTGACCACAGCAGCTGTAGGACTTTGGCTTGCCCACTTCCTTTGCCCTCTCCACTGCTTTTTCCTCCTCAGAGGAGGAGAGGCATAAAGAACAGAGGAAGGGTGGGGGGAGGTTCCTATAGTATGAGGGACACACCAGAGGAAAACTCGCTGTGAAGCAATGTCTTCTAAATGTCCTCTGGGGCACTGTGCATACCACTTCTGGAGCTTCTGAGGGCATTGGGGAAATGCACCAGATATCTCTGTGGGAAACTACCAAATGTGGTTTAATACCATTTGGTGTCAGTGAAGATAGGACAAGTGGGGGATCTGGGTTGCCCGCCAGATATCCTCGGTGGCCTCCAACATCATGCATTCCTGCCCATCAGCACCACAGTCTTCCCATGCAGGAGCATGTGGTTTGGCTATGCCTGCTTGTAGCCCACATTTTCTGCTCCCACAATGAAGCATTTTGGATAATCATCCAATACTTGGATGATCTTAAGGAAGTAGTTGGATTCCCAGGTTATGCTGTCTTCCCTAGGCAAACTGGTGGTGCATCAGAGATTGTCATGTAGGGTTTAAAGATGATTTCATTCTCATGAGGACACCTGGCAAGAGGGACCCCAACAGTTTCATAGAATCCTAGAGTCAGGCATAAAACCAAATATTTATTTACAAGAATGTTTGCTCCAGTATGATTCAGAATAGAGAAAGAATCCAAAGAAACCTGAAATTACCAATAATAATGGTTCTGTTAAATTGTTTATTTGATGCCAATATGTTGGAAGAGTACTATTTAAGTGTTTTTAAAGTCATAGAAATTTATGATATATAATAAATTTATTTATTATATATAAATTTATTATATAATAAATAGAAATTTATTCAAGTGAGAAAATATCTCTGAAATACGTTAGGAGACAAAGGAAGATACAAAAGATTGTATATAGCATGGTCCTCATTTTATGGCATATATGGAAGATATTTACATGAAAATATTCACTGTGATTTTACCAGAAGGTAGAAATCATGAATGAATTATTGATTTTCTCTCCCCTTTTTTGTACTTTGAATAATTATTATGTATGTAATCAGAAAATTATATATTAATAAAATAGTGATAAATAAAAAATAAAATCTTGTGAGAAGGATGGTGTGGTCTTTTTGAGAAATATAAATAAGTTTGAGAGAAAGCTGAAAGCCTAAAAAACAGGTACTGAAATCATAATGGATAAAATGACTCACTGTTGTAAAAATGTCACTTCTCCCCAAAGTGATCTATAAATTTAATGCAAATCCAGTCAAATTCCAAGCAAGTCTGTGTGTGTGTGTACATGTAGAAATTAATAAGATGTCTGTATAATTTATGTGAGAAATGAAAAGATCCAAGAATAACTAAGTCAATATTGCAGAAGAAACATAAACCTGAAGATCTTAAACTACTAGATACAAAGACTTGTTATAGAGCAGTTAATCAGTTTCAGTGGGGCACTGGTGCAAGAACAGACAAATAGACCAGTGGAACAGAAAGGAGAGTCCAGAAACAAATCACATATGGTCACTTGATTACTGCAGTGCACTGGGGAAAGGTTGGTCTTAATAAATGACGCTGTGTCAAGTGGATATCCGTATGACAAAAAATTTCACCCCTACTTCTCCCTGTAAACAAAATTAATTCCAGATAGACAGATGTTATGACAGATAAAATAATTAAAGCTTCAAGCTTAAAGTATAGAAGAATGTCTTTATGACTTTGAAGTAGGCAAAGATTTCCTAAATAAAATACATTAAAAAGCACTGACCATAAAAAATAACCCCAGATACATAGGACTACATTATAATTTAAAATATCAGTTCATCAAAAGATATCACTAGGGCCTCCCTGGTGACTCAGTGGTTGAGAGTCCGCCTGCCGATGCAGGGGATACGGGCTCGTGCCCCGTTCCGGGAGGATCCCATATACCGCGGAGCAGCTGGGCCCGTGAGCCATGGCCGCTGAGCCTGTGCGTCCGGAGCCTGTGCTCCGCAACGGGAGAGGCCACAACAGTGAGAGGCCCGCATACCGCAAAAAAAAAAAAAAGACATCACTAGTGAAAAGACGAGCTTCAGAATGGGAGAAGATATCTGCAAAACAGGTATCACAAAAGGGTTCATATACAGAATACATATATTTTTAAAACTCATAGAAAGGGAAAAAAGTGAATAATGTAATAGGAAAAAGTAGACAAAAGACATGAAAAAATGCTTTTTAAAAGGGAATACTCAAATGGCCAATCAACATAAGAAATGGTGCTCAACTTTACAGGTTTTTAGGGAAATGCTAATTAAAAACAATTTAAATACCAATTCACAGTTACATGAATGGCTAAAATGCAAAAGACAAGGAAACCAACTCAAATGCACATCTAATAGAATGAATATATAAATTATGGTGTTTTCATACAACAACAGTAAAACAAGGCTACGTGCAACAATGTGTGATTTCCACAAATATAATATTGAACCAAAAAAGCCAGTATATACTGCGTGATTCCAGTTATATATTAATTACAAAACAAGAAAAAGTCATCTATGTGTTATATAAGGTTAGTGGTTAGCCTTAGAAGGATAATGCCTGTGAAGACCATGAAGGTGTTGGTAATGTTTTATTTTTTGATCTGGATGCTGATTACATGGTATATTCACTTATAAAAAGAAGTCCTTAAGCTGCACACTTGTATGTGTTACGCTTTAATAAAATGTATACTTTAAGAAAAACTGCTAAAGAAACCATTTCTACGTCATATTAAGTTATTCGGTGGAAAGGTGTTAGAATATGATTTTTTTTAAAAAAAGATTAAAGGTAACCCACTCAACCTGGCCTCAAGTTTCTATGTGTGCTCAAGTCTTGAAACCTAGGCAGGACACAGGTTCCAAACATGTTTTCCTCTTTGAGCTTCTGAGCTCTGACTTGGCTCTTCCAGTAAGGTCTTGACTTGGCCCCTCTTGGCTGCTCTCTGATCTTTGCACTCCAATTCACAGCTTCCTGCCAGCCTCCAACTTGGCTCAGCCCCACATGTGAGCCCAGGTCCTCACGCCATGGACTGGCTTCATTCATGTCCTGTCTATGACTCCATCACCTTGATCTTCACCCCTACATCAGCAGTCTCTGATAAGCTTACAGCTCGAGTTTATCACTATTCAGATATACACTGATAGGAAAAATAAAAATACTAAAGATTTATTTTACAGAAAACAACAGTTCTCTCTCTTCTGGCTTTTGTAAAGCTCTGAGAAACGAAAAGCGTAGAATCTCCATCACAGAAAAAAGACAGTAAGGCAAGAGTTGTAAAATCAAATACCTAAAGGGGCCAGGCAGATTAAAAATGATTAAATTTCTGTAAAAAAACTCATTTTCCTATTAAGAGAAAAACACATGCTCTTTTCTATTTTTCTAAAATTATACAGCTCTCAGTCTAAATTTGTGGTACAGAGGAATACACATTTACTATACATTTGAAGATTAACAGAGCAAATACAATCATTCAGGGCAACTCCTCTTAGGTCAGACATGTACTGTAGCAAAGTGTAGGACTCATGCCTTGTCTAAAACAGGTAGTGAGTGATATTCTGATCCACCATGTAATGCTGCAAGAAATATAGACATACTACAAGAAGAGATAGAACCTATATTTTCAGGTAAAATCTCCCAATGCCTAAATTTTAATTAAAAAAAAAAGACTGTGTAAGTCAAATAAAAAGTGTTTTGGGGCTGGATTTGGCTAATGGATTGTTATTTTGTAACCCCTCTTATGAGCTGGTTGCATATTCATTAAATTCATCCCTTCATTGAAGAAATTTCAGAGAAATACTCATGATGAAAATAACTAGAGATCTGGGTGCTGCAGACAAGTTTTCGACAAAGCAAGGAAGGGTCAATGTCAAGCCTTCTTTCTCAGATCCAGAGACAGAACCAGGTTTAGGTAGGTAAGGCAGTTCATTCATTTATTCGTTCACACAGTGAGTAGTTAATGAGCAGCTACTCCCCAGATGTACTTCAATTTGGCTCAATTAGAATTATTTAATTATTTTGAAGTAAACAACCAAATATAAGCAAATATACAAACCAGAAAAACTTTTGGTCAAATGATAGGCCTGGACTTAAAATTCAGAAACCATGACCCCTCTCTGGGAAAGCTTTTTGGCATCAGCTTTTCTGGTAGTTACTTAGATGTTAGTCCTAGAGTCTAGAAGGACTCTAATAGCCTCTTGAAGGCTGACCTTTCAAACCAAAGTCTAGCCATTGCTCAATTCAAATTCAAGATAGAGAAACAGAAGATAGAGAAAAGTGTCACTAGACACACAGTTAAATAAGTTAATTCATGCAGAATGATATTTCAAAGCAGAAATAGCAGTTAGATCTACTATTCTAAGAGCTAAGGAGAGATCAAGAGCAAAATGACATATGTACCTAAGTGATCCTGCTGTTCCACTTCCCAGTTTTTTGTTTGTTTCTTTTAAAGAAAAAGGCACAAAGAATAAAATGTCTGTCATCCCAATAGCCTTTTTTTTTTTTTTCTTCTTTCTCTAATAGGAGGAGAGTTGAGATCACTACTCTTTTTTTTGTTGTTGCTATTGTTACTGTCTCTGGGGTCTAGTTCTTCCTTACATACACAAGCCAGTCTTTAATAAATATTTTGCTTCTCACAATACCACCCGAGGACTCAAACATTAATTAATTCAAATGACAGCAATTACTCTTTCATGTAACATCAGTTCTCCAAGCTACTCAGGGGCTTCCCAAAGATGTTGCAGCTGCCAATTCAACCCTGATTGAATGCAGACCCGAAGTGAATTCCTTCCTGGAACCAAAGGGCGTCTTTCTGAACTTTGTTTACAGAATTTAATTTCTTCTCCCTTTAGTTCCAAGAGAGCTTGTGACAAAGGAATATGAACACATTCTTTAGCAATTCCAAGGTCAAGACCATAGGACAAAAGGGGTCCCGTGTTTGTTCCTTCTTAACATTTTGTGCAGAAGAGAAAGGATTGTTAGATTCCCCTGAATTAAGGTAGTCAAAATCATGTCTGAGTCAGGAAAAGAACAAACAAAAAAACCTTGCATTGGATTTTGTTTGCCTAGACCTCATCCTCAATAGAAAGGAATGGAAATGCTTGGCAAATTCTTTCTGCCCATATTCCTTCCCAGGCCCATATTCCTTTCTCCATACCTGATTCTTCTAGCCTAACATATGCTGATTTATGGGCATAGGATGGTGCCTTGGTGAGCACAGCATAAGGCTTCTCGTTTCCTAGATTTCTCAGCAGTGACAGTCTCTAGAAGAAGACAATCTCTGAGAGTCACTAGTAGGATGGAAAAGTCTTACATTTGGAGTCAGAATTCTAGCTGGATGAGACAATTTCAATGGCTTCTGTTTTCTTACTTGTATAATGGGAATAAATATCTATACCCATATCTGTAGTTGAAGTAAAAATTAAATGAAGCATATGAAATATCCAGAATGGTATCTTGTGCCAAGGAAGTTGAATTTGAACTCCTAAGAAAAATGGCATCTTGAACATTGATCACAATATTGTATATTATTCACAAAACCCTAAGAGAATGGTCAACCTGAATTATTAATCAATATATGTCTCTTTTATTGGTTTGAAAAAGCCCAAATACTCTAGAATTTTACTAAACTAATCACGTATTTTTTTCAGAACATACACAGTCTCCAAATTATGCTGCTAGGAACACTAGCACATAACAAATCAAACACATTTTTTCCCCACAAATGAACACATTAAAGTTTGCAATTCCAAATCCAACTATCCAGAAAATTAATATAAAGTTCAAAACAGGACAATTTTTCTAGTTGAAAATCCTGTTTATTTTTTAATCTAAACATTTTACAAATCTGAAAAGTAGGTTGGTTATATTTTAAATGCTCACTTTTGGTTTGTTTGGTTCTATTTGGTTAAAGGGTTATGGGATCTGGCCAGGCATTTTTTCCCCAGAATCAAGAGTCATTCTCCGAGGAAGATCAAACTCACTGACTGTCTTGAAACACTGAACATCTGTACTATTCACCAGACTATGCAGGGAAACTGCATTGGTGTAATTTGTTTTTTTTTTTTTTAATCTTTATTGACATACAACGTACCTACAAAAAAGTGTGTACATCATAAGGGTATAGCTCAGCTGAATTTAATAAACTGATTACACCCATGCAGACAGCACCCAAATTAAAAACCAAAACAACACCAGCATGTCAGAAACCCCCTGGTGCCCCCGCCCCAGCTCTGCCCATCCAAGGGTAACCTCATAGCACACAGAAATTTTACCAGTTTTTATACATTATACAAAATGACTCATATAGTATATATGCTTTTTTTGGTCTGGCTTCTTTTACTCAACATTATGTTTGTGAGATTTATTCATATTTTTGCACATATCCATAGATCAATGTAGTATTTCATTGTGTGAATATATCACAGTTGGTTTGCCTACTGTGCTGATGGATATTTGGGGTTTTATTTCCTTCCAATTTTTGGCTTTTACAGTTAGTGCTGTAAAAAGCTTTCTAGTGCTTGCCTTTTGGGGAACATATGTATGTATTTCTGTTGGTTATATACCTAGAAGTAACATTTAAAAATTTAAAAATAAGCATATCTTTATCTTTGTAGATAATGCCAAACAGCCATCCAAAATGGCAGTGCCAAAATCTACTCTTATCAGCAGTATATGGGAATTCTGATTGACCCACATCCTCATCAACACTTGGTATTGTCAGCCTTTTTATATTAGGCATCCTTCTGAGTGTGTAGTTATTATATGGAAATCACATGTGTATTTAGAAATGAATTTATTTCTATAAAGGAAAATGATATATCATCCTGGCCCTGAAGAAGTATAGTTGGAGAAATAATTTTTAGGATCAAGAATCACACTTCCACAGAGATGAGTTGCCTACATATTCTTCACAAAGTACAGACACATTTGACCATAGTATAGTTGTGCACTATTGGTCATAGCTTACAGTTTTTGAGGCCAAGCCTCAGATGTATTGAAGCCACAAATGAGCTGGGTAGCTTTCCCAAAATATGCTCTTCCTGTCCAGAAATGGCACACCTAATGTTTGCTAGCAACTTTGTACATAGATGTTGGTCATTCCCAAGGGCAACGAAAAAGACTGAGTGGATGGATCACCACAAAGCCTTCAGAGAGATCAGAAAAGCTCAAATTTATGGGCTTTTCCAATGGTACCTCTATAAATTTATCATTACTTGATAAAAGAATTGGCTTTACTATATTGAGGTACTTGTTAAGCATAGAGTCTGGAACCAGGCTGCAAGGATCTGACTCCTGATTCTCCTATTTACTAGCTGTCTCACCTTGCCCAAGTGCTTTAGCCTCCCTGTTCCCCAGTTTCCTTATATGTAAAATGTGGAAATAATAGTATATACTAACAGTGTAGTCATGAAGATTACATGAGTTAAATGAGTTATATGAAGTGCTTAGAACAGTGCCTAGCACATGGTAGGCATTATGCAAATATTTTGCCTTTATTTCATAGTATTATGTCATGAAACTGTGCCCCATCACCTAAGATAACCCTCCAATTGTTCTTAAAATCTGGCATCATACATGGACAGATTCTCCTTCTAGAGTAGTCCATGGCCAAAGAGGAGAAGTTACCAGCCTTAGACCAAGTCAGGAGTCATGAATTATCAAGTCAACCATGCTGATCAGTATGATTTTTGGGATCTCTTGCATCTGTTAGATTCTCTAGTTCTGAAACGGGGCCAAGAAGGAAGTATTGAAATAAGAGATGTGTCTTAATATTTGAGCTTGCTAATCTTTTAATCTTGAAACTTCTTGCCTATTTCAAGGATGAAATAAGCAAGATAGAGAAGATCAATACCCTAAGTACCTTAGAGGAACTTATCCAGAAGTCAATCAAGAAATAAAGGTTAGTCTAGCTAAGAAGTTGTGTGTGTTACGATGCATTGTTGATAATAATAAAAAACTAACTTAAAACTGCCCAATGATAAAGGAAAATTCAATGTGTGTGGATAGCCAGGTTTCAGGCACATTGTTTCAGCAGTGCCTTCTTCCATGCCTTAAGATGACTGCCAGCAGAATCACGGCTACATGCTTTCTGGTTCACATACAAAGACAGAGAGAGGATCTCTTCCCAACATCATTACACCAAAGTCCTAGGCAGTACAACAACTGGACCTGAGAGACTGACTCTGAAGCAAGAGTTATGCTGAAGAGGATAGCAATGATCTAATTGATCTAGTACAACCAGAGTACAGTCTGGAATTTGGTACAAGGTAAACCATCCCAAAATCTCAAAGCTGCTATGTTTGGGGAGGTGTGGAATAAATATGGGTATAGGTGGAGATAAAATGATGTTCATATAATCAAAGGAGGCCATATTATTAATTTGGACATGGGAATTGAGAAGGGAAGGTACAATAGAATCACATTATGGAAAAAGCAAGGAAATGTCTTAGCAACAAGAAATAAAGAGAAGGGTAAGAATTGAAGTCCCATAAAGATCATACCTGAGGCCAGTTTTATTTAACCTGTTCATAAAATAATTTGGAGGAGAGAATGAAGATTGAAGAGTGGAGGAACCCTCCAATCTGCTGACTATGAACTTATTCTCATTGTAAAACACATAGGTTGAGAATAAACTGTATGTAGAAAGACTGCTATATTGATGAGTAGGTAAAAAAATGGCAGATTTGTTTAAAAATAGGCATTGACTCTAATGCTAAGCATTAACTCTAATTGCTTTTGGAGTTAAATAAACATAACTCAAAGTATCCTGAGTATGCCAGACCCTTTCTAGGCTCTCTGCCTTTATACATGGAGTGCCCTGTGTCCAGAATACCCTCCCCTCCACCTTTCCTCCTAGAAAACTCCCATGCATCCTGTAATGCCCAATTTAAATGTCATCACTTATATAAAACCTTTCCTGATTTTTTCCCAGAAGAAATAATCACTTCTGCCTCTGTTTCATAGAAATCTCTATATACCTCTAATATAGCACTTAATTTACTGTATTGAGATTGTTTATATATTGTCTCTGTGGCCTAGATTTGTACTATTACATGAAGCTACTTAAGTTAAATTAATTGATATTTAAACTTCAGTTCTTTAGTCATGCTGGTCCCATTTCATGTGTTCTATAGCTGCATGTGTCTAGAGACTATTTTATCAGGCAGTGCAGGTATACACTATTTCCTTCACTGCAGAAAGTGTTACTGGATAGCACTTCTAGACTAAAAACTCCACAAGGGTGTTAGTATTCTTTTATTCATCTCTGTCTACACAAGGCTTAGTGCCACATCTTGCACGTGGCATATTCCTGGCATATCCCGAATACATATCTGATTGATTGATTGTTAAAGAACATAACAATGTTATTTAATATTGTTAAGTACTAACTATATGCTAGGCACTGTGATAGTCTAAAAAAAACAAGCTTTTACTTTGGAAAGATAAAGCCTGAGTACAGTATGACTTTGGTCTAAAACTATAATGGAAAAACTACTTTAAAAAAGAATGTACATATATATATATGTATAACTGAATCACTTGGCTGTACAACAGAAATTAACACAACATTGTGTATCAACTATACTCTAATAAAAAAAAACATAACAGACTAGATAATGAAGAGACTCTATTTCACTAAATAAATCTTCAAATATTAGCCCAAGGCTGTGTGAAATCAGAATTTCAAAGAACTATTCATGAGCAGCCAAAAAAACCAGATGAAAGAACATGTATGATGCAGTTGAAACTGACCACATCATTAGACAAATCACTCAAGACCTTGTCAAAGAGGAGAGTTAGACATTTTTTATAAGATATAATACTAGTCATTTGGGACAAATAAAAGAAATGACAACTTGTCACAGCAGGCAATATATACAAGGAGTCTGTTACACTCAAGGGATAGAAAAGAAAAGAGAAGAAGAAACAAAGAATGAATTAATGAATAAGTAAATAGGTTTAAAAGTATAAATACATTCAAAAACCACCCTTGGAAAATTGGAAAGTCTGGGGTATCTCTGGTACTTAGTACCTGGTCTACATTTAGGACTGGATGAATCAACACCTTCAACCATTGTGATACTTCTTTTTCTTCTTTCTTTTGCTTTCTTTTCCTTTTTCTTTCTCTCTTTTTGTCATTATAAGATATTTAACATAGGGTATGTTAACTTTATTTATTTATTTCTCTATCTTTTTATTTTTGACATATAGTTGACTCACAATATTATATTAGCTTCAGGTGTACAATATAGTGATTCAGTATTTTTATAGATTACATACCATATAAAGCACATACCGTATTATTGACTGTATTCCCTGTGCTTTGAGTTACACCCCTGTGACTTATTTTTTTATAATGGTAGTTTGTACCTCTTAATCCCCTTCACCTATTTGACCCACATCCCTCCCCCTTGGCGACCACTAGTTGGTTCTCTGTATCTGTGAGCCTGTTTCTGTTTTGTTAAATCTGTTCATTTGTTTTGTGTTTTAGAATCCACCTATATGTGAAAATATAGAGTATTTGTTTTTCTCAGTCTGACTTATTTCACATAGCATAATAACTTCTAGGTCCATTTATTTTGTCATTTCTTTTGATTAATTCCAATTCAATCATTTAGAAGCTATATGACCCTGGTCTCCTTACCTGTAAAATGATGGCTATAATACCTCTCCACTGGGCTGTGAGGATTAAACATGCGTGTTATAAATGATTAAAACAACACCTTTTTTACTTTCGTAGGTAAGGAAAAATTGATAGTCTGGGTGGGTTGCTTCTGTTTGACAGTGCATAGAAATAATGTAGCTAAAATCTGCTTTGAATCCAAGCCTCAGAAAAGACAAATAATTTGCACAAGGGAAAACTCTTTGAAATGGTTAAAGAATGTAGCTTCAACACCTGCCTGGAAGTTGGAAATGCTCAACTTTAGAAAGGTTGGTCCCCAGACGACAGAGAGCTGATGAATTAGCAAGAACTCATTCCCAGTCTAACAAAGACTCATTTGATTCTCATCAGACATTACTGTTTGACCAAGAGACTATTTCTTAATATTTTGATAATCATTCCATAACCTCATGAAGATTTTCTACTTTTACAAATAAAACTTCTAAATAATTCTGGAACCCTACCCCTTCTTTAGATCTGCATTTGGTCAACTGTATTTGTTGACATAAAAAAAAAAAGGTCAATTTCTATCACAAATGATTCTAAAAAAATCTCAGTTACAGACCTTCCTGCTCTTAATTTGCTGATACAGTCAATGAAAGAAGCCTGATAAGTCTGATTAAAAGGTAAACCTTAAAGTGTGAAATAGATGCATCACATGCAGTGTTCAAGGAAAAATTTACTGTTGCTTATTGAAAGAGATCCCTTCAAACATGTCTGAATTCTTAGGATGCACACGTAATGGGTCTTCCCTGTGGGAAACTCAATAATTCACTTGTAATTTGTAAGTTTACTGAAGGTAAATTTGTTGAATGAGACTGAAAGTGCCACCATTTCAGTCTGAGCTGTTTTCGGCCATGATTAAACAAATCACCTTAGTAAATTTAACATTGAGTTATTTAACCAGCAATTAAAAGACCAGCTGCAAACTCCATGTAGTATAGCTGCTTAAACAGCTGCACTACCTCACTGGTTATTTTCAGACCAGATTGCTTACATTTTAGTCTCATTTATAAACCTTTTTTAAGGTCTCAATTTGTATTAAAGACAGCACTCATTCTATTTAGTACTCTAGCCAACAGAAGATATTGCAAGGATAGTTTCAATTTCAGCTAAAAGGGCTTTAATTACTACATAAGGAATGACCATGTTGAGTGTACAATTTAAGCTTGAATTTTGTAGCCAAATTTCCATGAAAATCATGGGTAATATTAAAGCTGCAAATAAGTGCCAATTTTTCTTTATTGAGCCAATATTTAAAATTTGTTTTGAAGGCATCCATGTTTTGTTTTAAACACCACTTCATCTGTCTTTGCAGCTGTTGATACAAGAATATAATTCACAACAAGATCCCTTTGGATTACTGCTCCTTCTATCCTTTCTCTTCTTACCCGTCTTTTTCTCCTACTGTCTCCTCCACCAGCCCCTCATAGCTTTTCTCATCTTCAATATGTAGGATGGGTCCTACTTATTAGCATTTTCAAACTGATTAAAATAAAAGCCATCCATATTTCAAACAGTCTATGTTATAAACTGTCCACTCGAAAAGACTATGTTCAGGAAATGGAATGTTAGCTAAAATATAGTTTCATTAATATGCTATTCTTCATACTTAGGATGAGAACTAGGACTCTGGCCAGAATGTAAGCTCCCATGAGAACAAGGAGTTATTTCTTACTACTTAATAGATATTTGAATTTTCCCCTATAATTCAAATATTATTACTATGGACTTTAAAAACTATACAGCAAACATTAACAAGTCATTCTAGAACATTCTATGTGCCAGGCAACATATATTACATTTGTAAAATTACAGTGATAATCCCTTTATGAGTGGAGGGACAACCCCAATATAAAGTTGGGGGCTGGCACATGTGGAAAGAAAACAAGCTTGGGGGGATATGTTGGTCTATTTAATTTGGGTAAATATTTTCAAATTCACCAAGGAGAATATGGTACAACTGTGAAGGGCTGATGTCAATGTGAACAATTTGAATTCATCTAGGAAGAACATAATATGACTCCAAGCAGTAAGCAACTCCAAGGTGAGTCTGGTAAGGTTCCAAGGTTGGAGGTCGTAAGAACCAGTAAAGGTATAGTGGAAAACCAAGGAGTAGGAAATGAAAGAGCAAGAGGCCCATTTTCCTAGACGGTTATTTCTGAAAGGCTTCCCAAGGCTGGCTGGATCTCACCCTTCAGATGTCAGGCTTTGACCAGCTTTCCAGTCCAAGTTCTCTCTCCCCTCCCCCCATTGATCTTTGTCCTGTCACACTGTTTACATCAGCCAGAGCACTTTCCATGATGTGAATTTATTATTTATATGTCTTTTACTTCTCCTCCCTGGGTTGCGAACTCCATGAGGGCAGTAACCCTGCCAATCTTTTTCATCACTCTAATCCTCAGAGAGGTACCCAGCACGTAATTGTTGAATGATAGATTGATTAGTTGACTGAAGGAATGAAAAACTGAAAGAACTGATTTGCTTCAGGAGAGAAGCAATAGAACATAATGAATGAGGTACTGGTATGAAAACAGAAATATAGATCAATAGCATAGGATAGAAAGTCCAGAGATAAACCCATGCACCTATGGTCAACTAATCTATGACAAAGGAGGCAAGGATATACAATGGAGAAAAGACAGTCTCTTCAGTAAGTGATGCTGGGGAAACTGGACAGCTACATGGAAAAGAATGAAATTAGAACACTCCCTAACACCATACACAAAAATAAACTTAAGGGCTTCCCTGGTGGCGCAGTGGTTGAGAGTCCGCCTGCCGATGCAGGGGACATGGTTCGTGCCCCGGTCCAGGAAGATCCCACATGCCGCAGAGCGGCTGGGCCCGTGAGCCATGGCTGCTGAGCCTGTGCGTCCGGAGCCTGTGCTCCGCAACGGGAGAGGCCACAACAGTGAGAGGCCCGCGTACAGCAAAAAAAATTAAAAATTTAAAAAAAAATTAAAAAAAAAAAAAACTCAAAATGGATTAGAGACCTAAATGTAAGACTGGACATTATAAAACTCTTAGAGGAAAACATTGGAAGAACACTCTTTGACATAAATCACAGAAGGATCTTTTTTGACCCACCTTCTAGAGTAATGGAAATAAAAACAAAAATAAACAAATGGGACCTAATGAAACTTAAAAGCTCCTGCACAGCAAAGGAAACCATAAACAAGATGAAAAGACAACCCTCAGAACTGGAGAAAATAATTGCAAACGAATCAATGCACAGAGGAATAACCTCCAAAATATACAAACAGCTCATGCAGCTCAATATCAAAAAAACAAACAACCCAATCAAAAAATGGGTGGAAGGCCTAAATAGACCTTTCTCCACAGAAGACATACAGATGGCAAGAAGCACATGAAAAGCTGCTCAACATCACTAATTATTAGAGAAATGCAAATCAAAACTACAATGAGATATCACCTCACACCAGTCAGAATGGCCATCATCAAAAAATCTACAAACAATAAATGCTGGAGAGGGTATGGAGAAAAGGGAACCCTCTTGCACTGTTGGTGGGAATGTAAATTGATACAGCCACTATGGAGAACAGTATGGAGGTTCCTTAAAAAACTAAAAATAGAATTACCATATGACCCAGCAATCCCACTACTGGGCATATACCCTGAGAAAACCATAATTCAAAAAGAGTCATGTACCACAATGTTCATTGCAGCTCTATTTACAATAGCCAGGACATGGAAGCAACCTAAATGCCCATCGACAGACAAAGGGAAAAAGAAGACGGGGTACATATATACAATGGAATATCACTCAGCCATAAAAAGGAACAAAATCGGGTCACTTGTAGAGACTTGGATGGACCTAGAGACTATCATAAAGAGTGATGTAAGTCAGAAAGAGAAAAACAAATATTGTATATTCACATGTATATGTGGAATCTAGAAAAATGGTACAGATAAAACTGTTTGCAAGGCAAAATAGACAGTCGTAGAGAACAAACGTATGGACACCAAGGGGGAAAGGGGAGGATCGGATGCATTGGGAGATTGGGATTAACATATATACACTAATATATATAAAATAGATAACTAATGGGAACCTGCTGTATAGCACAGGGGACTCCACTTTGCTGTACAGTAGAAACTAACACAACATTGTAAAACAAATATACCCCAATTAAAAAAAAGAGAGAGAGAGAGAGAGAACATAATGGATGAGATAACAGACTGGAAGATTTGTATTCATATTTGGGCTCCAACAAGTACTGGCTATGTGTGATCAAGTGACTCAATTTCTCTGACCCTCCATTGCCTCATCTACAAATTGGGTACTCTTTTCAGTGGTTGTGAAGATAAAGGAGTTATTTTATGTGACGTGATTACCATAGTATTTGTATTAGTTACCTAATGCTGTGTAACAAATTACAGTTGACTCTTGACTAACACAGGTTTGAACTGCGTGAGTCCCCTTATACATGGGTTTTTTTGTTTGTTTTTTTTTTTTTTGCTGTATGCGGGCCTCTCACTGTTGTGGCCTCTCCCGTTGTGGAGCACAGGCTCCGGACGCGCAGGCTCAGAGGCCATATACATGGATTTTTTTTCCCACTAAATATGTGCTACAGCACCACACGATCCGTGGATATGGAAGAACCATGGATAAGGAGGACTATTAGTTATACTCGGATTTTCCAGTGAGCCACTAACCCCCAGTGATGTTCCAGGGTCACTGTACCCCAAAACATGACAACTGGAGACAAAGAACATGTATTATTTCACCAGTTCTGTGGGTCAGGAATCTGGGACGTGCTAAGCCAGGTCTCTTACAAGGCTGCGATTGAGATGTTAGCAAAGGCTGCAACCACCTCCAGGCTCATCTTGGTGGATCCACTTCCAAGCTCACCCATGAGCCTCTCTGAGGGCTGTCTCATAACATGGCAGCTGGCATCTCCCACAGTGAGCAATCCAAGAGAAAACTAGAGAGAGCTCAGGACAAGTCACAGTCTTTTTATAATCTAATTTCAGAAGTGATATTCCATCACTTAGCCATATTCTGTTTGTTAGAAGTGAGTTATTGGGTCCATCTCACACTCAAGAGGAGGAGATTTCATAAGGGCATAAAGATGGGGAGGCAGGGATCAGTGGGGCCATCTTAGAGGCTGCCTACCACAGTGCCTGAATATGGTGATAATAATATGCTAACATTAAACATGGTTTACTGCCTGCCAGTAAAATACTTTATATGTATTATGTATTCAATTCTCACACAGTACTTTGAGGGAAATAGAATTATTAGCCTCATTTAATAGATGAGGAAACTGTGGCAGAGTCCCAACATTACTGTGTAGCATCCTCAGGCTTTGAAACATGATAATCTGAACCCAATACTATGATGTTAACCTCCAGTGCTAAATTCTTCCAGAGAAGAGTTTAATGAATGGTAGCTATTGTCATTAAATTCAAGGACAGCAAGTGTTACAGATCATTCAAAGAGCAGAGTAGGGGAAAGAGCCAGAAGATGGGTAGCTGGACTCAAGAAACTGAAAAAAAGGAGGAAATGAAATGTCATATCCGGGAGAAAACACAGTGATTTCTTGTGGGTTAAGTCCAAGGGTTAGGGCCATCAGGAGGACATCTTGGTGGTTCAAAGGCATGGGTCTGACTCAAATAAAAAAGAGCCTTGCCAAAGATAGCGTCATAGCCTTGTGATATGGGACAACATCGTAGACACGGATGCCTGGGCAAGATTTTTAGAACCTTAAACATTTGCCACAATATCGTGATTTTTTTTCCTAATGTGGAGGCATTCAGGGTAAAAGTTTTGGCCTGGGACTTCCACACTAAGTTATTGTTTGGGGCTAGAGGAAAGAAAAAGAATATTTACTGAAATGACATGTACCCTTTCATCTGTTCCCCTAAATTTAAAAATATTGTTTCAAAAAAGATACATGATTCAAGAGCCAAGTTTGCATCACATCCCTGGAAAGGAAATAATGACTCTGCACATGACACCTGGCAAACTGTCTCACAAACCTTGGGAACACTTGCTATGATCCTAGCAAAAACAAGTTATTAAAGAGTGAAACAGCAGCTTCTCCCTTCTAAGCTAAACACATGGTCAAAACATTTGGTTAGAGGACAGGAAACAGACGATAAAGGTAATTTCGTTTGGACTCATACTTGCTAATTACATCCAAAAAGTTTCAAAGGAAGCCACAGCTGGTGTTCAGATAATCATCCAGTAGTGCTAGCAAAGACATAGAAAAAAGGGTCACGGGCCAGTGAATTTTTCAAGGAAAGAGAAGAAAATGATTCCTTGATCACTTTCTAACTCTGGCCAGAATGTGATGCAGAGAAGCATGAATAACATGTAAAAAGTTCTTTTGCAAACTGTGAGTCACTTTAAGAAATGCAATGTGAAATGTTTCAGTTGGAGAATAAATTAGTTTGAGGGTGACTCTCTACTGCCTTCATAAGCATTGTTTCATTTAGGAAAGGATTCTGCTAAGACTTCAGAGTTTCTGTTTTTCAGAAGTTTGCTTGGAATTGTGGCATTGCAAATTTTTGGAGCTGGAGAGGATGGTGGAGGTCAGAGTAGATCTGGAAGTGTTGTTTGAGGGGTAGTGACCAGGGAAGGAGATCACACGGCTGCTAGTAAAATTAAGTTTTCCTTTATATTTCTGAATGGGACAAGGATGGACTGAATGTATCATGGGATTTGCTTCTTTCCCTAATGAATGGTTGTGGTTTGGAAGAAAGATGCACAAGAAAAGCCTCTTTCAGGAGTCCTCACGGTGTATTTATTGCATTTCCCTTGTCCCAAAGCAGTTTCAGTGAAGCTCTTTATACCTCAAGAGAATCTGAGCCAAAATTCTTGTAAAGGAGTGGGATCTCAGAGGTATTGAAAACTACGGAACTCTACGGTGTTCTTTGAGTACTATTATATCACTAGTCCACACCTCACCACCTAAGTCAGGATAAAACATCTAAATATAAACCCTTTGAAGGCAGAGTTCAGTCTGCATCATCTTTGCATTCCCTGCTCTGCCCAAGGTGCTCAGTGAGTTGCCGTGAGTGTTGAAAGGTAATTGATAACGTTGATAACATGTAGTACGGCGCAGTGAAGTCTCCGATCAGCATGTTCACGTCCTGATACCTACACCCTCCACTTTTCACAACCAGAGCAAATCATACCCAAATTCAGGGGTCAGAAGCATCCAAGGAAGGTTCTTTGGGAATCCTGGTTCATTCATGAAAGCATGTGTCTATTATTTAATTAAGTAATTTGTTGAGCATCTTCATGTTAGTCAGTGTCCCAGGTGTTGAGGATCAAAAGATAAACAAGGCACAACATCTTTGCAAAAAGGACATTTTTCTTTTACACTAAAAACATGACTCATTTCATAACATTTCTGTGTACTTTTTTTTTTTTTTTTGTGGTACGCGGGCCTCTCACTGTTGTGGCCTCTCCTGTTGCGGAGCACAGGCTCCGGATGCACAGGCTCAGCGGCCATGGCTCATGGGCCCAGCCACTCCGCAGCATGTGGGATCTTCCTGGACCGGCGCACGAACCCGTGTCTCCTGCATCGACAGGTGGACTCTCAACCACTGGTGTCACCAGGGAAGCCCTCTGTGTACATTTTACTTGCCAGGAATACATCTGTTCCTTACAGCTCTGTACCTCTAGAGTCAAACAAACAAACAAAAAGCGCTCAGAACCTATCACTTACCTATGTAGAGAGTATGTCTTACCTTTGCAAATGAAGTTGAGCTCACATAAATAGGCAGCTGTAGCAAAACTGAGATGATAAATACAGCCACTTTTCAAAAAAGGCTTGAAGACTGAAGCTCCAAATCTATTTTCTCACTTGCTAGACACATAAACGTGGGCAAGTCATCTGTAAAAGGAGTGAATGAAATTTGCCCCGCATTTTAGAGTCTCAGCACTCATACTATAGTAAATTAACAATTACTGTTTCTTAAATAGATTACTGAAGAAATATGTATCTCATCTACATTATTAAATGTCTTCTTATTCTGTTAGACTCTAAAAAGCCCTGGGAGATCATCCTTTGGAATAACGCATGTGAAACTGCTTTCACTCCACAAATACTTTTTGAGCACCTATTATATACCAGAGCCTGCGCTGGGCTCTGTGGATCCAGTGTTGAGCAGACAAACTCACTTTGGAGGAAGGCAAATTATGAGATTATTTCCGAAATGTAAGTAATATCTGGAGCATTGTCATTTAGTTTAAAAAGACAACAAATGATATGCCGTCTGGCTCTGGAATTGCATTATCACTTTTCCTCATGAGTGGGAAATAGTGAGAGCTCCAATTTTGGAAATGATCCCTTTTTCATCTATAATAATTCTGCTTCTATCTTTCTTCTAATCCTCTTTGTATTTTCTCTCTATATATTTTTGGTCAAGTCATGTGCATTGAAATAATTATTTTCAAGGAGAACATTCAAATATGTTTTACAACCAGCATAGTTCAGGCAACAACCTGACACAGGTCATGGTGCTGAAGCCCAGATCTGGGTGTCCCTTGTTATTATGGATGTAATCTCTTTAGACACTGGATTATGAAGAAATTCTGAGAAAGGTCCTGGGGAGGGGGCTGCAGTGGCAGGATGATGGGAGGATTCAGGTTCAGGACAGTATCTACCTATCCAAGCTATAAAGGTAGTATTTCAATGCTTCCACAAATGACACAGCCATGCCAGATGTGAAATAAAGCATCTGCATACTTAGTGTCCAGCTACAGCAGAGTTTCATGTGATGCTAAGCTTTAAGAATGTTTCTTCTGCTTCCATATACTCTGCAAAATGAAAATGATCACCATTATAACCACATTTCAAAGCAGCCATGCGTGGACTTGCATACAAGCTCTTGGCTTTTTATTAAAATGGCAACTTCTAGTTTGTGTCATACCTAAAATTGGGTAGGAATCACAGAGTCTTTGCTGTTTCCCATTCTCCCTGGAAATATTAGTTTAAACGTTTTATGCCTACTTTCATATTGGTTACATCCATGACCTAGTCACATGGATTTCCCAAAATGGCAAGTTGTGCACTAAAAGTTCTAGGAAGCTGACATTTCAGTTACTGTTATACCTTACTTATGTAAATTGTTACTTATTTTAAAAAATAGTCTGGGTTGCTTCTGGTTATTTGGAGTAGGAGGAAGAATGAAGGAAAACAGGGAATAACCTTGTTCGCCTTTAGTTCAAAAGAGGAAGCTCAATTCGCTGTAAAGGATTGGGAAATAGCAGAGTATTCAGGAGGAAGCTCCCTTGGAAGGTGGCTGTTCCTGAGACTTAGAGAAAAGACAAACACCAAGGGCAATAAGGCCTTTCCATGAAGAGAAGCAGCCTGGTGGGTGGTGGAGGGAAAATCTGCTGAGCACTCAACTGAGAAAGAACAGGAGGATGAGAAATAATTCTGAGGAAAAATAGTGCGGAAAATGATCTTGTCTCACTTGGACTTCTGGTTTTGTTCCAGATTAATGGTCAGTTGTAATATCGATTCATTAAGCACAATGAAAAGGTTTTTGTGATGCTGATGAAATGAAGAAAGTGGGAATTTTGACCTATTGAAATAAAGCAATTGCTCCTTTCTCTCTCCCTCTGCCCTTCTGTGGTTTTCTTCCTTCTTCTCTCCCGACTCCCTGCCTCCTCTTATCCTTCTTCTTTCTCTTTTTCCTCTTTCTTCTCCCTCCTTTGTCTTTCCTCTGAAGAAAGGAAAGGGCTGTGTTCAGTTGACTCCCACCAGGCTTAACTCACAAGTCCATCTGTGTTCTCTAGATATTAAATCTCATTGGGAGCCAGTGTGTCTCTACCACAGATAAAGAATGCATTTGAACAGATAAACTGCAATATTTGGAAAGACTTTCCCATTTGCCAGCTCTACCCATGCCCCATTCCCCAACTCCTACCCCAACACAAACACGAAGACAACCTTCGGGTATAAAGTTAAGCCAAGAAGAAATCCATGACCTGCTGATTTTTAGATTATAACAGATCATCAGTGCGCTCACCATTGTTTTCCCATTTTCTAGTGTAATACCTATCACAGAGGAGGCATCCAGAGAAAAAAATTCTTGAGTAAATTATGACAAATACATAAATATAGTCTAAATATAGAGAGTCTAAATGTGGACATTTTGCAGTGTCATATTTCCATGGAGTAGCTTTGGTTTCCTAGGCAGTTTCACAACAAGGTTAATTGCCTTTATCAAGTTTTCTCTTTCACCCCATCACCATTTTCATAACAGGTCGTTTATTCGTTGACAAGAGTTAATAGTGATGAGTAATGAGCAGAGAGTGAGATTCATTCATTTTTCTTTCCAACAAGCATTTATCATGTCAAACACTGTGTTGGGTGCCAGGGATACAAATGTAAACAAGATAGAATCCATTTGTGCCCTGGAAGAACTTACCTTCTATTGGATACTTAAGCTGCTCAGATTGTGAAATGGACCAGACTCTCCAGAGCTGAGTGACCATATTATTCAAAATTTTCATTACTAAACGTTGTGGATAGTCATTGTCTCTGGCTGAAAATCAGAGGTGAAAGTCATGACCGCTAAACTTAAGACTACATGCACATCTACACAATTAGCACATCTAAAATATCTAGGAAGATGGTCTTCTCTTCCTCCCAGAATCAATGTCACTTCCTTATATTGGGGAGGTGCTTTTATGTGCATCTTAACTTTTTAGCCCCTAAAAAATAATTTAAAGCTTATAATTTACTCCTTTTTTTTCCTATAGCAATAATTAAAGAAAACCCCAAAGTTCAGACACTGACCTATATTCAGCAGTGTGCATGCTATGACTTATTTTTCCCAGGAGTGGACATAAATTTGCACTTCTTTTTACCACACTCATATGTTCAGTTTTCTCTGTTAAACAATAGCTACATGTGAAAGTCAGTTCATGGGTGTGGTTCATGGCCTGGAACATAGTCAAGGAGCTGCCCCCATGGAGCTGAAAATGATTTGTGGTGGGCCTGGAAGCACAGTTCAATCTACTCCTGGGCCCACCCCAGGGCAGGCCTTGCCCATGGAACTGTCTGTGTGTGCAACACACAAGGAGGAATTGAGACAGGCTGGCACCTGAGACCTGGGACCCTTTGCTGCAATGTTTGCACCTGGACAAATATCTCCTCAAGCTACAAAATACAATGACACTATAAGGGACTAAAAATAACTGCGTGCATGTGCAGTTGGGGCAAATTCTGGACAAAAGGTACAAAAAGACCAAAAAACCCAAATGCCACTTCTGAAGAGCTGGGAGCAAAAACCGAGTGTTGGGAGAAAAAACAGGGTAGTGCACATGCCCCCTGCACTCAACACCACCAGAGGGGTGGGCAGACCACCTAAGTCCCCCCTCCGGCCCCACCTCTGAACACACCCCTACCCTCACCCACTGTGAGGAAGCAGCTGGACCCGCCCAACTCGGGGAGTGAGCAAGGGAACCTGTTACTTGGTTTTGCTCCCTTCTGTGGCTGCAGGAGCCCCAGTTAAGCCTTGGCTGAATTTCTTGTCTGGCCTCTAGTCAATTTCTATTGATTGGGGAAGACCAAGAACCCTGGTTGGCATCAGAATGACTTCAGGTCAGACCAAAACAAACAAATGATCGAAAATCATTATGGCTAGATTTTTTAATGAAATTATTGAACCGAAAAAGGACATCCAAGATCAAGAAGCTGGGACCATCGAGGCCAAAATTTTTAAATAAATAAATAATAAGGGGGAGGGGGGCACAAGGGAAAGTCTCCAAAAGCAGAGCTGGGAACCAATCCTGCCAACAAAAAGTGGTCCAGGTGCATCGATGCAAAGTCAGAAGTACAAAGGTCCTATCTTCTCCCCTTCCTAAAGTAAGTTATACCCTTTTGGAATTCACCCATTTCATTAAAAGTTATCTGTTTTACTTGTAAAAAATAAATAAATAAATAATTAAAAATTAAAGTAAGTTATACCCACTGTAATCATGAAGAAGCCTCTTAATACATTTTTGTCCCTTTTTCTTGAGCTCTGAATATAATTTGAAATAGTGGTAAAAGGACAGAATAATCTGAATAATTGTGACTATCCACGGGGTGGAGCCCAATAGTGAGTGCTCTCAACCATCCAGATGCTTAAATAAATCTAGATTTTATTTTCCATGCCAAGAAAACATCAAGATGATTTAGTGCATTTTCCATTTTCCGTCTATATGTGTGGAATCATGTAAACGTTATTTGAGCAGATTAATCAAATTCCTTTTGAAGAAATGGAAAAAAAATGTATCCCCCTTCAACAAGATTCCCAAGATGTCTAACCCCTAAGCCTAATTTTAAATTTAACTTTAATTTCCAAGCCCCCAGGGAAAAGTCTACTCCAAATAAATTTGTTCAAAAAATGTCTTCTGACATTCCATCCATTTAGAGAGGCTTATGAGGAAGCTTGATGAGCAAGCTTTAAATAGACAAGGCACCTTCATTCTCTGACAAAGACCCAAATCAATGAACCACCAAATCAATAAATAAAAAGGAAGATAAATCTGCATTAGGTGAATCAGCAGCCCCTAGTCTTATACTTGAGTGTGCCTGTTAATCTTGAAGCTTGACCTAATATGTAGCATGGGGTGAGTGTTAGGAGACATAAGTTAAAAACATCATTGTAAATGTTTCCTGGCTCCCTCAGTAATATTCCAGTTGGGTTTCTCACATGCCTCTCTTATAGCACATGTCACTTTGTCTTACAGCTATTTGCACATGTGGCAGAAATTTATTCCAGAGTACTTAATAGATGTATTCCCCACTTCCTACACCTCCTCCCTCTCAAAGTCTGAGGTTGGAAATCATTTATGTGTCAGCCATTGCCTGAGGGGAAGGTCTCAGGGCAAAACCACAAAAGAAGCGTCTCGGGGCTATGAACTTAAAAACTGAGAGGAAGCAGTGAAACTGAAAGATTTGGAAAATAGAGGAATTGTTTTCTCCTTCTCCCATAATCTCCCAGACCAAGAAAATACTCTATGGACTGGGGAAAGAGGAGAGGAAAGACATGCTAGGAAATGAGAATAAAGGAATAAATAGAGAAGAGTGAGGTCAACGTGAGACATAATTCACCATCATATGGGGAGAAAAGGAACTGGCAGAAGGAATAGCAGTCTCGATTAAAGTGGTGTCACGTGAGTCAGGGAGTGAAAGGAAAAGGAGGCTGGGATCAGAGAATGGCACACTTATTTCTGCCATAGAACATTCCCAATTGGTGTAAAGGGCAGGTATGACCACAGGTACATAGGGCAAGGTGGAAACAAAGGCCACTGCATAGAGAATATCAAGGAATTTTGAAGTGAGGGAGCTGCCTGAGTAATTGCACTGCCATCTTATCTACACAAAGCGAAAGGGTCTCCACCCTGCCTACAAGCAGAATGTAAGCTACCAGCTGGTGGCACAGAGTAGCAGAATGGACTTGTCTCATTGAAATAGACAGCATCCTCCCCATAAACCAATAAAATGATATAATGCAAAGAAAGTGGAGTGGGAGCTGAGAGGCTGCTGAATCTTCAACCCTCACGAATGAGGAAAGCTAATGATGCAGTCAAGGATGCGGATAGAGCAGCTGGAGGACAGCTGAGGGCACAGAAGTGAGTCACGGTAACGCTTCATAAAAGACCGCCAGGATCTCACCACCTGCCCTCAGCTGGGGCTGGTGGAAGTTCTAAAAGTGTCCGAGAAGGGACACAGTTCTGAAGACAGCCTCTCTCCCTAAGTGTTTCCGGAAATGTGGGAACAAACATCTTCTCTGGCCTCCGGAAGAACGTCCTAAGACTAAACTGCTTTCATCGTGGGAGATGCTGGCGTCAGAGACTCTGATTTTCTCCAGTCATTAGAGTTTATTGAAATCAGGGCAAGCTTTTTGCTAAGCTTTTCCAGTTTCCTCAATTGTGGGAGATCAGATCTCTCCCACACGTCTGTCTCCACCCAGCTATACCAGGCAGCCCTCAGGGGCGGATGCTGTCAGTTCCCATTTTTTAGCATCAATACTCATCAGCAAAATTCCTTTTGTCATATAATGTAATTTATTCACAGATCCCAAGGATTAGAGCACGAACACCTTGCGTTGGGGCAGGCATTATCTTGTCTACCACACTCAGCTTCCTTTATCTGTAAAATGAGGATAATAATACTACCTACCTTGCAGAGTTAATACATATACATCTCTTAGAACAGTGTCTGGCATTCTCTTAGAGTTACAGCCTGTTGCTGCAGAGCACACCAGCTATAAACCCAGGTAAGATACAGCAGGAGAGAGAAGATGGAAGAGAAGACCATATTTTACGGCTCAATGCAATGGAAAAGATGTGAAGCCGGGAGCGAGGTCAATCTGAATTTGAATCCTGGCTTTGGCACTGATAGCTTCATCACCTTAGAAAATTAACCTTTTTTGAGCCTCAATTTCTTCATCTGGAAAAAGGAGACAATAATATCAACTTTACATAGTCTATGGCAGGATTAATCATGATGACATGTATAAAACTTGGTGAATAGTAGTACATGATCAGGTAGTAAGTTCACTTGTCCCCCCTTATCACTTTTTTTTACTTACATAAGTACCATGTCCTGAGGTCTGTGACAGTGCAGATCATAATGTGTCATCTTATATTCTGCTATTGAATTCCTAAGACTACAATAAACTCATAATTTTTTCCTGTAAGTTGGCTTTTATACTCTTCCACTGTTACTTTTTTCCAATGAGTTCTACCTCCTTGCATTATTCTGGATTCCATCTCCTGTCATTAGATGGTATTGAATGTGGAAAGACAAACTCTTTGGAATACTAGATTCTGGAACCCCTAATAAGAATGCTAGATATTAAATCATGGTCAAACTCATACACTGCACACCTAAGCATTTTTGAATCATTCACTCTTTTGAAATTACCCTTCACATGCATAGATTAACTCAATACAAATGTAGATATATATAAGACTGGTTCCTTAAAGGATCATGTAATCTCATTCCTTTAGAAATCCAAGCATGATATATCCAAAAAAGATATTTACTTATTATGATTAATTATCCTCCAAATATTCTCCATTTATGCATTAAAAATCTAGTAGGACAGTAGTTCTCAAATTTTACCACCCACTGGTATTACTTGGGAGTCTTAAAAAAAAAATCCAGGTTTTTCTTTGCCACTTCCAGACATCACGACTTAATTGATACAAGATTTGACCTGAGCATGGGGTTTTTCCCAGATGATTCTAATGTACAGCAAAGTTTGGAAACTGCTGTTTGAGGCTAGTATCTACCCAAGAGCCATTACAGAAAAGAAGTTTGTTTATATTAATGTTATTCCGCTTGAGTTCACTGATTCATTCAGTAAATATCTGTATAAGACATTGGGAGACAGAACATTGTTAAAATGTATTGTTTTTAGTAGTACTAATTTATTTGTATTTTCTTTTATAATTAGGACTAGCGCCTCAACTCAAGATGAAGCATGGAATTTGTTAGTCAAATGAATTTTTTTTTTCAGTAAAAGGTAAACCTCACAAACTATATGACAGAATAGCCTGTATCACTTTCTCTTTTATTTTGTTTTTCTCTCTCAGGACACTCTGCTTCCAGCCACATACAAAAGTACAAAAGCAAGCCAAGTGGAGGGCTGTGTGCCTGTGTGTGTGCATGTGTGTACGTGCTTGTGTGTTCACATGTGTATGTGTGTACATATTTTTGTCAAGGGAGAGCCAGGCTTACTTATGCCTTGTGAAAGTCACATGACACAATTCTGTCTCCTCATACCCTACACCCCTTTCTACATTCGCCTCATCTGCTACTCATCCCAATCCCTTTTTACCCTCCATTTCTCTCTTCCTCATCTCTACTCTTTGTAGAACTAGCAGACACTCATCACTCAGGGGGTTATGCAATGGATGCCCACATTTTTCAGACTTATTTATTTGCTTAGGTGTGGTGGAATACATCTAATATGGGCTTTGCAGCCAAAAAAATCCTGTTAATATAAATATTTACCTTTAGCATTAGCTGGCTACCTGTCTACTTACGGGAATCACTTGAAGAACTTAAAAAACAAACAAACTAAAAAATGAATGCCAATGCCAGGGTGCCAGCTCCATAGATTCTGGTTCAGTTGGTTTGGGTGAAGTCCAAATTTAGGGCATTCACGTTTTGCCTTCTCCTTCGCCTTCTCCTTCTCCTTCTCCTTCTTCTTCCTCTTCCCCTTCTTCTTCCTCCTCTTCTTCTTCAAAGCTCCTAAGGTAATGCTTATATAGAACTTGAGATAAGTGCTGGAAGAAAAAGGTAATATATTTCCAGGCAGAGATGGGTCAAGGAATAAAATAACATTAGCAAATATATATGAATGCAAAAACCTGCACAGATACAGCATAAAACAATTGAAAGTGCATTCATTTAATTAAATCATACGAAATCATTGTTTCTGTGTACGATCAATTCAAATCAATGGTTACTGAGTCAGCATCTACTATGTCCCTTGGTGAGGCTACGTGGCTCTTTGTTAAGACCTCCACTCTAGCTGTCCACTCAGCTGATTGTAACTCTTTCCCAACATGCTTGCTCCTCCCATGACTGGGAATTCTTGATGCAGACATCCCCAGCTTTTTTTGTGCTCTCAGGGCCTGACCAATAGAGTGTCACACATAGGTGGTGTTCACTGATTTTTTGTGGATTGAATGCAGAAGTGGGAAAGTAAATGAAATGCAGAATGTCATGAAACATTCAGGAAAAGATACAGTCTGACTCCCGCATTCATGGCATTTATAATCTCATATGAGAGTCACATGATATAGATCCATGGCACAATTAGAAAATAACATGGGACATCCTCCCTCAAAAAAATTTAATGAGATGCAAGAGGGAGGAGATATGGGGATATATGTATATGTATGGCTGATTCACTTTGTCATGGAGCAGAAGCTAACACACCATTGTGGAGTAATTATACTCCAATAAAGGTGTTAAAAAAATTTAATGGCTAAAGCAGTTGTTAATGCAGTTGAGGGGAGAGATCTTTGAGTGGTCAAAAAGAGGAAAAATAAACATAAGACTAAGGCATTAGTAGGAAGGCTTCGAGAAAGAAATGAAACTTAAACTCTGTGTAAGTGGTGGCAGAATTTGAAGGGTAAGAACAGGAGCAGGCATTGTGTAAAGTGAGAATTAAAGTGTGGAAATATAATGATGGAGGCCCAGTGTAACATCTGAAGAAGGATCTTGTTGTCTGTGCAATTGACAACAGTAACATAGATTTTTGAATAAATCATGTGACAATAAACTGGATGAATGGGACTTGTTCACCACTATAGTCTTAGTTCCTAGAAGAATGTGTTGCCTATAGTAGGCTCTTAATAAATATTTGTTGAATAACTGATTAATGAATAAGTGACTAAATGAAAACATGCAGGAAGGCATGAAGAATCAGTATTCATCAGACATTTATTTATTGCTCAACATTTATTAAGCTCCAACTGCATGCCTGGTTACATGCTAGAAACTAGGGACACAAAGATGAATATAAATGTAGTCTTTATTGTTCTTATAGTATATTCCAGTGGTTCTCAAATTTTCATTTGCCTAAGAATCACCTAAGGAGCTTAGTAAAAATGCAGATTCTTGGGATTCAGTCTCTAGAGATCCCAGAGATTCTGACTGAAAATGCTAGGAGCGGGGCTTAGGAATAGGTGACTTCCTCCAGTCACCAGATATTCTGATGCCTCTGATCCAAGAATTATACTTTGAGAAATTCTCGCCTAGAAGAAAAGACCTAACAGCCAACTCACCAAAAGAAATCCCTCAATAACTGTGAATATCAGGTAATAGGTGCCATAACAGAGACTCCTTCAGGGAATGACAGGGGTGGTATCACTTGAACTGACTCCTGAGGAATGAGTCAGCTTCTAGAGAGTTGGCATGAGAAGAGAGAAGACATTCCTGGCAGAAGGAACAGAAGGAGATGTGAAAAAACATAGAATATTCAGGAAACCGCAATTGGTTTGGTCCAAGGATTTGAGGTATTTTGGGATGCACTGATTTCTGTCAATACTTGGCTGCTTGGTCTGGTGTTGTTAGGAAAGAAAGGACAAGCAATGCTTAAATCAGATGAACCAATTAAGAACTTAGGAACATCATGAAACAGAGAGACCACCACCAGGTGGCTATGATCATGTTTCTAAGAGTCTAACTCTGATCCACTGCTTGATTTAAGTTCACATATTTTACAATTAGTTTGGTGCTTAGTTCCCTAATTACAGGACCTTCAGTTCTCCAGTACTGGAAAAACTGGACTCGAAAAAGCAGAACAAAACACTTTCTTAGTATCTATTTCTGCTGTACCAAGAACGTTCTTTTGTTTTACCAAGAAAATGTGGCATTTCACCTTAATTATCAAGAAAGGAACAAATGATTTTCCAACTAAATATAAATCATTTAAATATACTTCTTAAAGGAGGAGTTTGGGCTGTTTATAAAAAGCAGTCAAACACAACCTTTTGTCCATCCAGGTAAACCTGTAGGTTAATCTCTAACTTTACTGTCTGGAAAGAACACACAGAAAATGATCCTAACAACAATATCTAGTTGATTTTTTTTTATATTGATGTTCCTGATTCTCCTTTTTACATGAAACCTATGGGAGAAGAATTCTGTGAATTGGACAGAAAACTATGATTCAGCTTGGGTCTATGAGACACATCCACCTGCGTAATTTAGATGTTTCAGCTCAGGCAGGCTTGGTAATTCCTCAAATACGAGACAAGCCTGAGTAAAAGACCGTCAACCATAAATTGGGGGGATGCTAAGGACATAAGCTCCCAGGCTACCCATCTCTGAAAGTAATTATTAATTTAAAACTTAGACATCCTCTGGGGTTTCTACAACTGTAGAACATTTGGAAGGGCCGTTCTCTCACTCAGCCTTGTGGCTTGGACAGGGGAACAGTATCTCCTCGGCTTCCTGAAGTGGATCACCACCACTCTAACCTAGCCACGCATGGGGCTGACAGCACCAGTTCATGTTAGTGGGGTCCCTCAGAGGCTGAGGAGTGGGGAGTTGTTATTTTATCGATTGTGGTAGAAGAGGTTCCCAAGTGACCTAAAGGCAGGTTGAATTTCTTCTGCCACATTTATATCCTCACAGCCAAGGCCCTGCTGCAGGCCACTGACCCTCGTATCTGGAAGAAGCATCATTTAGGGGTGGCCCTCCCTACCTCAGCTCCTTTCTCGTGGGGATGCATTTACTCCCACCCCCTGCAGCATTTCATGGTCTTTTTTTGAGGGACAAAATAGTTTCTTTCACATATACAACCTGCCACAAGATGCTATTCCTTTTAACAACCAGAACAGTTGGGTAAATGTTTCTACCTCATTCAGTGCTCTTTTTTCTTTTTTTAACTGTCTCCTGTTTCCACACCAAACATACTGTGCTTTACTGTGCTAGAGAGTGCACTGTTCCTGTTTATCCCTTTGAATTTGGAAGCAAATTAAAAGGCATGAGTTCTGACTTACTTTGGTGCCCGTGACCAAAAGTGGGGTCTCCATCTCCCATCCCTAGGATCTTATTTGGGGATGCCCCAACTTGAAGAGTTGAGTCACACTCACAGGAGCCTCCGGTCACTGGATTGAAATAGGCATCTCCGAACCTGACTTCCCTCTCTGGTCTTGTTCTCTAACATTGCTTCATTTTTTCTCTCTTCTTCCTCTTGAAGTATTTTTATTTATAGCCAAATCACTGGCAAGTTGAAGGGAGAAGTAGCCATATGATCCTTTCAAGTCCCAGTTGGGTCTGATTTCCCAAATTGCATCTCATGGCATTTCATGGTATGTTTCTTCACAGAAGTCTTAACAATTGTGTAAGGCTTTCCCCTTCCTGTGCATGTGTGGCCAGCATACAAATCCCAGTAACGATATACAGCACCAATCACCAACAACCTTTGCAGTGCTACCAGGTGTTATCCCAAAAAGGCACAGTCATTTACACTGCCACGATGACTTATAATTCTTAAGGCTGGACCCGAAAAGTCATGGAGTAATTGACAGCCTTTGTTTCTCGATCTCCAAGGCCAGGTACGCTATGGCAGATGCTATTTGTACATTGCTCCTCATGAAGGACCCCTGCAGAGAGTTTCCATTCAGAGCAATGGCTTCCTGCAGCTTTATACCTTAGAGCACCTGTTCAACTTATATTCAGCCTGTGCTTAGAACAGGCAGGAAATGCCAAATAGTAAGGTGTCAGGAAGGATTCTTGCCTATTGAGGAAGGAAAGATTCCTTGTCCTTCTTTGGACAATTCTGAAGTGTGCTGTGCACAGTTTCTCAGAGGGTCCCCTGTGGGATTGAACCCTAGTGACCCTTAGCCATCACCTGATGATGAACTCACCCTTCACTGGTTTTTCTCCCTACCCTGTCTGCCTTCCTCATGTTGTTGGCATGCTTTCTGGGATCACCTTCAAAATAAATTTACACTGAAATCCTTATCTCTGGGTTTGCTCTAAAGAGTACTCAAATGAAGACAGATCCCAAGCAAGTCTGGGACCTGTCCTAACCACAACCCAAATCATTCTCCTTAGGATCAGGAACTACAATACCCAGCGGTCTATGGTTTCTGGCAGCATGTAGCCTTGACTAGGGTTTCCAGTGAATGACTGATAGCATTCTCTATACCAGTGGTTCACCTGATCACCAGTAAGTCCTATTTTGGCAGGCAAAACAAAAAGACCATGAACCAACACAAGCGTACCTGCCTTCAACCAAGAAAGGTTCCCAGTCCTTAATAAAAGGTTTGTACACGAAGGCTGGAAAGAATGTCAACTTCTGGCCTTTTCTCTCATGAGTTTCTTAGACATTCTTATTATTCTCATATGAGGCTGCATTTTCCTTATTCTCCATCAGGAGCATCAGCTTTTGAATGATGCTTCCTTCAAGGGCTGTACTGCCTATTGCAGAGTACTTTCCACAACTTCTGTCCATCACTGATACAGTGTTTGGGGAGTCCAGCCAGAGACAATAATCCCACGTGTGGTCCTTCAGGCCCTAAACCTCAGATGATTATGAAGCTTTGCATGGCAGGCCTCCTGGGGGTAGTCGTCCTCCCCACACTAGATGAGGTGCTCAGCCAACGCATTGCAGTTTTCTGAAGGGAGTTGCCGTCAAGGACTCAGGCCTCACCCCTTACCCCCAGGGCAACCACGTTTATACTCACATCTGCATCCCTAGCCCAGACATCTTACTGGGGCCTCAGCCGAGGCAATTCCTAGGTGCCTTCCTTATCCAGGGTCTTGGCTAAGGCACTTTTCTCCACTCTGATCCAGTAATTTTTCTACTCCTATCTCTTCCCCATTTTCCTACCCCTGACCCCCAGGTTCATGAAGAGAAGAACCCCTTAGTTTGGGGTCCTTCAGCAGTGAGACAACTCTTCTCATCTGTACTACATGTCATGTCGCCTGATCCTCGCCCAGTACCGTTCCATGGGAAAACATGAAACACTGGGAAGCCAGTGCTTCTCTTTTGGGCCTCGTGTTATCACAGTAAGTGTCTAAAGCCTTGATTGTCACTTTCAGTTTGGTTC